>NC_069735.1:14733453-14948453 GCF_027358585.1 Pangasianodon hypophthalmus | reverse complement strand
TAAATTTTTAAATTTTCTACACATTATTTGTGATGTAGCCTGTGTGTGTGTGTGTGTGTGTGTGTGTGTGTGTGTGAATGATTAGTGTTTGTCTCTGTCATGCTGCTCGAGGTACAGATTTTACGATTTGGTCTAAAAGCCTACCAAAAAAAACCCTTAAAACTCATTTCCGCTTGAATGAGTGGTTCTTTGTAAGCTCTGAGGACTGAAGCATGCTGTTCGTTTCCTCCTTTCCTGCAGGTCTACAACCTCCTGTTGGGTCTGCTGGGCCGGGCGAAGCTCTACGTGGACGTGGCGGTGCACGGCACAACCAAACTGGTGCAGTACTTCAGCTTCATGACCTACTGCCTCATCTCCAAGACGGAGAAGCTCATGTTCTCCAGCTTCTTCATGGACCTGTGGAACCTCTTTCAGGTGAGGAGAGATTGCTGAGAACCAACCAGGTTTGGATTTATATTAAAAATGAAATTGGTGAAGCCGTAATGTGACCTTTGCTAACATGGTTACAGATCTTTAATTATTTTCCATACTGAATATCAGTCACTTACGTTTTTTAAAGTACTAAAATTAGGTTTTTATGAGTTTAGAAACATCTTTACAACTTTTCCTCATTAAATATTCAAGCATTTATGAATATACGTGAATATGCAAATTAGGAACGCTCCAGTGTCCTTCTGCCTGATGTTTTACTATCTCTGAACTTGCTAGCTGGCCTGCTAACCGCTAGTAAACTAGCTCGAATCTTGATTTTCTCACTGATATATTTCACATCAGCTAAACCTGTTGAAATATATTGTTGCCATAACAACTGTGATTTTTTTTTCCCCCCCCAACACGTATGTAGCTAGCTAGCTAATCACAGAAGCACTGAAGTTTAGATCCAAAAGGCATTACTACACACACACACACACACACACACACACACACACACACACACACACTATTTGCAGTGTTGCATATTTTGCTTGCATAATGTGCAGTATTAAGACCAGCATTATGATAACATTCAACATCTCCCTCCTTCTCTCTACCTGCCCTCTCAGCCCAAACTCTCCGAACCGGCTATCGCCACCAACCACAACAAACAGGCCCTGCTGTCGTTCTGGTACAACGTGTGCGTGGACTGCAGCGAGAACGTGCGCCTGATCGTGCAGAACCCCGTGGTGACCAAGAACATCGCCTTTAACTACATCCTGGCCGATCACGACGATCAGGAGGTGGTGCTGTTCAATCGCGCCATGCTGCCTGCTTACTACGGCATCCTGCGTCTGTGCTGTGAGCAGTCAGCCTCCTTCACACGCCTGCTCGCCTCGCACCAGAACATCCAGTGGGCCTTCAAGAACCTTACACCTCACGCCAGCCAGTACCCTGGGGTATATATACACACACACACACACACACACACACACACACACACACACACACACACGCACACGCACACATACACGCACTCCTTTAGCACAGGTACAAATATTCTGATGCACAGTGTGATATATTTACCCCAGCCAAAAGACTTCATGTCTCTCGTTTTTATTTTTCATCAGACATTCTGTAATATTTGGTGCTGCTGCCTTCACTCCTATTAGTCCTTTTGTCAAGTCCGACTGGGAGAGAAATTGATTCTTTTAGTTTGATTGAGTTTCACACTGCACATACTTGAACAACCCATTGGTCAGAAACATGGTGAAACAAGGGAAAAAGCAACCATTAGCAAGTGTGTGTAGAAATGACAAAAATCTCCCGCGGACAGAGAGTGTGGAGTCAACGGTAAATAAAAAGTGCGACATTAATTGGAATTGAATCAGTTTTTTTCTAGAGGAATCTGTATGCTTGTTAAGCTCTGCAACACTTACATGGAGATTATGTAGAAAAGTGAAACACTCTTATGACACCTGTTTGCAATAAACAATACAAAATGCAAAAATTTCACTTTTTATTTGTCTCACCATTGTATATAAATAACTAGATTGAATCATTTTTTTGTATCACATCAAGCACTTAACGTCTTGTTCACTTTGTGTTCTGGTCCAAATCTCAGAACACACAGCATTTCTGCAGCACTACAGCTCGGTGTCAGCTCACATCAACAACAACAACAAAATTCTTACTCGAAGCCTAAAAAAGTTTGTTTGATTCGCTTCCTGTAGCTGAGTCGATTCAGAGTCGAATCACTTTGTTTCTGCAATCGAATTGCACTTGGTAGCGGATCGAGACCATCTCGCTTAGCACTGCGTATGAGTGAGACTTTAACACTGACTTCTTAATGCAGAGTTTTTCCAGAGAAAATCAATATGTTGATGAATCAATTAGTCGTCTGATTGCTAAGTGACATCATATCCACCCCAGCAAAGCAAACTTTAAAACAAGCTTTTGTGTTTTTAAGGAATGCAGTGTGTAATTGCAACCAGCTGCACATGTATATACAGGAATATACATACACCCACATCCATACAAATCCCTCTGTCTCTCTCTCTCTCTCTCTCTCTCTCCCTCCCTTCCTCTCCCTGTCTCTCCCTCTCTGTCTCTCTCTCTCTCTCTCCCTCCCTTCGTCTCCCTGTCTCTCCCTCTCTGTCTCTCCCTCTCTCTCTCTCTCTCTCTCCCTCCCTCCCCCTCTCTGTCTCTCCCTCTCTCCCTCTCTCTCTCTCTCTCTTCTGAAGCCGTTCTTCCTGCTACACAACAATAAGAAAAAAGAGGTGTAAATGCGTACACTTGTAGATACACTGTACTGATTCATTCATCTTCATTAACTGCTTTATTCTGGTCAGCATGTACTATAATTACACCTGTGCTCCTGACTAACTCTCTCCCTCTCTCTCTCTCTCTCCCCTCTCTCTCTCTCTCTCTCTCTGTGTGTGCATGTGTGTGTGTATGCGTGCAGGCGGTGGAGGAGCTCTTTAACCTCATGCAGCTGTTTGTGGCTCAGAGGCCAGACATGAGGGAGGAGGATGTGGAAGATATTAAACAGTTTAAAAAGACCACCATCAGCTGCTACCTACGCTGCCTGGACGGCCGCTCCTGCTGGACCACTCTCATTAGGTACACACACACACACACACACACACACACACACACGCACCTGTGCTCTTGCTCGTTCTGTTAATATATAAATCCAATATAATATAAATCCAAGGCTGTGTTATCAATACAGTGTTATTGAATACTCGCATCAGGTGATGCTGTCAGGAGATCAAATACATACTACATTCTGTTTCAATTCTGTGTGTGTGCGTGTGTGTGTGTGTGTGTGTGTGTGTTTTAGTGCCTTCCGTGTGTTACTGGAGAATGACGAGGACCGACTGTTGGTGGTGTTTAACCGAGGACTCATCTTAATGACTGAGGTAAAGCTCACACACACACACACACACACACACACACACACACACACACACACACACACTCACTAATCACTGAGCTTCTCACCCAAATGTCTGTTTTGCACAAGCAATAAAACACTGTCATGCTGTTACAGGAAAATAATCAACAACAGGTTTTTATGATAAAGCTACTAGAGTTACTGCTACACCACGAAGGTGATCATGTTTCCGATAACAGGACGTTGTTCAGTGCTTTTTTTTTTTTTTTTTTACTTATACCACAGCAGTTTTCCAGCAATTACAGTGTTTCTTTTTCGTTTTTTTTTTATAAATTAAAGAATGACATGTCGTACTTTTTATTTGTTTATATTTACATATAATAACCTAAAGCGCTGACACTGGAGATATTAAATAAACGTCTCCTTACAGAAAACTTCACAGTATCAATGATTACACCTTTTTTTTTTTTTTTTTTCCCTTTAACTTTATGTTGAGTGTCTGCCATACACGTCCCTGTGAACGAACTGTTCCTATAGAAACAATAACATATCAGAACAAGGGCATTAATATAAATCTGTGATTTGCAGCTACGCTACTGTCAGAGCTGCTGTTATAGAAAATCAACACCTTCTGACCAATCAGGATCAAAAACTCAACAGCGCCGTGTAGGTATACACACTGACTGAGCTTATCTATCTATCTCTCTCTCTCTCTCTCTCTCTCTCTCTCTCTCTCTCTGTAGTCATTCAACACCCTGCACATGATGTACCACGAGGCCACGGCGTGTCATGTGACCGGCGACCTGGTGGAGCTGCTGTCCATTTTCCTGTCCGTGTTAAAGGCGACCAGACCCTACCTGCAGCGCAAAGGTGCTACATTACCCATAATGCACCCTGCATATATCTGCATACATCTAGAGGACTTTATACTAATAAATCCTTACCCATGATGCACCACACTTGAGGCAAAATCACTTCGCCATTCATTTTAAACTGTGCCAAATCCAGAGTTACTAATTTTCACTCTGTGTGTGTCTGTGTGTGTGTCTGTGTGTGTCTGTGTGTGTCTGTGTGTGTCTGTGTGTGTGTGTGTGTGTGTGTGTGTGTGTGTGTGTGTAGATGTGAAGCAGGCTCTGATTCAGTGGCAGGAGAGGATTGATTTTGCACACAAACTGCTGACGCTGCTGAACTCCTACAGTCCTCCAGAATTGCGTAACGCCTGCCTGGGTAAAACACTCACACACACTTTTTTCTAAAAACTGTTTGATTATTTTTGTTACGTTACAATACACTTTTCTGAGACATCATTATATCTTTTTATTAATTTTTTTAAATGACTAACTAACTGACTTGCTGATATGATGTTAATTTTGTACTTAACCTTGTAAAACTGTAAAGTAAAAAGTTTTAGAATTATTTTAAAAAAAAAATTACAAAATATTTAAATATGAAAATATTACAGCTTAATTTCTTTTTCTGTTAAATATCTTTATTTTTATAAATTAAAAATATTTTGCAGTATTTAAACAATTTAAAAAAAATTTTATTAATAGTAAACACTTATCATTTATATCAGTTTTTTTTAATGCAACACCATTAAAATATTTTTTAAACCTTCTCAAGTTATGTACACACTGTTACCGTAGCAACACTGGTACCACTGCTAGCTAGCTGTTATTATTAATAATAAAGGTTTCTTACAAAGGTTTAATACAATTATGCCAAGAATTTAGTCAAGAGACGATTTTGTCAATTTCAGCAGCATTTAAGACAATTCCACGGGCAGCTTGATGTAATTGTGGCGCAGAGTTCAAGCACTTCGCTTACCGTGTCGCTGCAGGTTCATTCTAAGATGGATGACTTTATGGCGTTTCTGCTAGATCTGTTTTCTGTTTTCTTCTTCCTGTATTCATGGGACTGGTCATGAAATTTTAACAGTGCTGGAGTAATCGTACACAACGCCCAATACGAAACCGCGGTATACACCTTTGGAAACATTCCAGTAAAATGGCATGGCAATAAAAATAATAATAAAACTATTTTACATCACACAGCAGACTTGCACTTGGGGAATCTTGGGGATTACCGCCTCGACTGCCATACAGTGTGCATCTGCAGAGACATTATCAGTGTTTTATTAACAATTATTGGGTAAACAATACATCAGTCAGTTCACCTGTGGACATGATGACATAGATGTGTCACTCAGACGTGTGTACAGGTGTGTGTGTGTGTGTATGAGGAATGAGGCGGAGTCACCAAGTTCATTGTTGTGTCTTTCTGTTTTTTCTTTTTTCCTCAGACGTGCTGAAGGAGCTGGTGCTGCTGAGTCCACACGACTTCCTGCACACACTCGTCCCCTTCCTGCAGCACAACCACTGCACCTACCACCACAGCAACATCCCCAGTAAGACACACACACACACATACACACACACACAGTCACCTCAGCAATATCTCTGGCAAATCAACACATACAACGTGTGTGTGTGTGTGTGTGTGTGTGTGTGTGTGTGTGTGTAGTGTCGTTTGGTCCCTACCTGCCCTGCAGAGAGAACATCAAGCTGATGGGAGGAAAGAACAACATTCGGCCCCCGAGACCTGAACTCAACATGTGCCTCCTTCCCTCTATGGTGGAAACCAGCAAGGTGCGTGCGCATGTGTGTGTGTGTGTGTGTGCGCATGTGTGCGCATGTGTGCGTGCGTGTGTGTGCGCGCACGTGCGTGTGTGTGCGTTAATTGATGTTATGAAGTATTAACATTGCTGTTGGTCCATGCAGGGGAAGGATGAGGTGTATGACAGGATGTTGATGGACTACTTCCTGTCCTATCACCAGTTCATCCACCTGCTGTGTCGAGTCGCCATCAACTGCGAGAAGTTCACCGAGACCCTCGTCAAACTCAGTACGTGTGTGTGTGTGTGTGTGTGTGTGTGTGTGTGTGTGTGTGTGTGTGTGTTATACGTCTTTCCCTTTGCACAGGTGTGTATGTTCTAACTGTGTACCTGTGTGTAGGTGTGATGATGGCGTATGAAGGATTGCCATTGCACCTTGCCTTGTTTCCCAAACTGTGGACCGAGCTTAGTCAGTCTCAGGTAACACACACACACACACACACACACACACACACACACACACACACTGTATTGTGTTGCGATACATAAGAAGTGTAGTATTTATTTTGACTTGTTTTCAGAACCTGAATTTGGAGGTTAAACGATATTTTGGTATCTGTCTCTTTCTCCTCTCCACACACACACACACACACACACACACACACACACACACACACACACACACACACACACACCCTGCATCCCCGCTGTACAGTCCACGTTAGCTAAGACGTGTGTGAAGCTGCTATGTGAGGACCCTGCGTTCGGAGAATATATCAAGTGTATTCTGATGGACGAGAGGACCTTCCTCAACAATAACACCGCGTACTCCTTCCTCACCTGCTTCTTACAGAAGGTAACACACCCACACACACACACACACACACACACACACACCTGCACTGTTCTCCTCACACTAAATCTGCACAAAGTGCTAGAACAAACTAAAGAAATTTAATTAACAGTCTTTTACCGGTTCCTTTGTTATTATCATAAAAATGGTCAAATAACGTATGTTAAGATACTAAGATAAAAATTAATTTTCCTTTTCTAAATGAGAAATGTTCTTTAAGAACTCCAATGCCCTCTATTTCACAGCCTTTCACTTCCTCTGAACAGCTTTTGGATCCTCTCAGTTGTAATATTGCAAGGATTTTCTGTTTTTTTTTTTGTTTGGTTTTATTTTAAAAGTGGATATTTTTCTGATATAGGTCATGCGAAAGCTGTTTTTATAATTCCCTTTGACTCTTAACTCCTCACAGCACGCAACTGCCTGAGAGTTTGAGCTTGTGTTTAATGCTAGACACCTTAGTGAGTTTCTTTTTAAATAAACTGACACAAACGTCTGGTCGTGGTAATGAAGGGCAGTGCTGACTGAGGCTCAGGTGCTGCATGTTGTAACAGGTTTTAATTTAAAATGTTGTTTTGTGGATAAACTGTAAAATAAAATCAACTACGGGGGAGCGTGTGAATGTCGATAATCATAGACTATGATGTCTGTTATGAACAAGTGTGAAAGAGGAAGTGTTGTGTGGCTTTAACCAAATTTGACTCGGAACCCTGCACGTGTGTAAAGGTGCAGCCACAGGTCTTGTCCGGGCCGAGCTGTGCTAATCTAATCAGCGTCCTGGTCACCAACCTGCTGAACGAGTACCACTCCCTGCAGCCGGAACTGACCAATCAGAGCGCAGAGCTCAGCAAGACCAGCAGCCTCCTCAATGCAGTCAGTACCACACAGATCTCCCTGTCTGCCTGAACCACTTAAAATACACTGATCTAAACATCTGGCAGGTTTTGAAACAACTGTGTGTGTGTGTGTGTGTGTGTGTGTGTGTGTGTGTGTGTGTGTGTGCAGGATCTTCGAGCTCTGGTGCTGATGTTGTCGGTACACACGCCTCAGCAGCTGGACCCTGCGCTCGGCCCCGCCCTGCAGGAGCTGCTCACCAAATGCACTGCTTGCTTACAGCATCGCTCCACACAGACGCTGGAGACCAAAGCTAAAGGTACACACACACACACACACACACACACACACACACACACACACACACACACGTTCCAGTATTTTGGATGATCTACAATAAACACGGTAATCACTGTTGAGTTAGATTGCATTATTTCTCATGCTTTCTAATCTATAACTATTCTAAGATTATAGTAAAGCTAAATTAGAGAACTAACTTACAAATGTTAACCCAGTTGATTTTGGTTCTGGTTTGTTGTGAAATATAAGCGCTCTCTAACAGGACTTCTTGAACTCTGATACTAATGCTCCAATCCACTGTACTGTTTTCCCAACTGTTTTCCTGATCTAACCAGCATTCCAGTGCTTCCGGTCGGAAAAATACATTATACAGTCTCATAAACATTTAAAATAGATATTTCTGCATAGTTAGCAATGAGAAACAAGACACTTCATGACAAAACTATCTTGTTTATCTTTGCTTATAAAAACTGTCAGTGGTCTAATCAAGGAAAATTGTGATGAAATCAGTGGAATTACAATGGAGTTTACAAAGCAACTTTTCATAAGAAAATAGCTGTGTTAAGTAAAATGATCAACTAGTAAACGATGCACAGGGAAATCGGTTTACTGTGACGGTGTGCTGCCGTGTTGTTTTGACATTAGGTGTGTTTGTCAGTGAACTTGGCTAAGGGGGATGTTGCCCAAGTTCTCTACTTGGAATTCCAAGTTGAATTGCACTTTTCCTGGTCGGAAGTCAAGTTTTTCCAAGTACAGTGGATTGCAGCGTAAATGTTGCTCCTCACATGCACATAAATTTGGATAAAATTGGACTGCATGTAAATATCTCTCTCTCTGTCTCTCTCTCTCTCTGTTTCTCTCTCTCTCTCTCTCTCTCTCTCTCTCTCTCTCTCTCCCTCTCTCTCTCTCTCTCTCCCTGTCTCTCACACTCTCTTTGTCTGTCTCGGTCTCTCTCTCTCTCTCTCTCTCTCTCTCTCTCTCTCTGTCTCTCACGCTCTCTTTGTCTCTCTCTCTGTTTCTCTCTCTCTCTGTTTCTCTCTCTCTCTCTCTCTGTCTCTCTCTCTGTCTCTCACACTCTCTTTGTCTGTCTCTTTCTCTCCCTCTCTCTGTCCGTCTGTCCGTCTGTCTGTCTCCCTCTCAGTGGAAGAGGAAGGGGCGACTCCGGTAAAGCGGCGGCGTGTCAGCGGTGATGGCGATCGTCCAGCAGAGAGCAGCAGCAGCACACTTGTGAGCGGAGTCTGTCCCGCCTCCACCTCCTCCACATTGGTCCCCTGCTCGGAGCAGAAGGCGGAGCCTGCTGAGGCGTTAACGCCAAACAGCACGTCAGACACGGAAACCCGAGACTCGTCCCTCATCGATCCGGGGACGGAGCAGGACCCGCCGTCTCCAGACAGCACCTCGACTAAAGAGGAGAAAATGGAGGCTTCTACATCATCATCGTCGTCATCATCATCATCATCTTCGCTGCCTGAGGTATTTGGGCGGGCGGAGCCGAGGCCAGGGCCGTCGGTGGGTGTTGAGGAAGAGGAGGCCGAAGGAGAGGAAGAGCGCAAAGACACAAGGGACGTGAAGGAGTGCGAGAGGGAGAGCGCCTCTAATAAGACTTGCTCCTCTTCCTCCTCCTCTTCCGCAGACGACTCTGCAGTGCTCTTGCTCTCCGGCCTCCAGGACACAGATGAAGGGCGGAGCTGCAGCCTTCATGAGGCGGAGTCAGGGATGGCCGGCCACTCCCCCTCACAGGGAGCAGCTAGTTCCGGGCCGGACATCCTGGATGTGCTCCAGCGCACCGTGGAGGCCGCCATCGCCGTGGTTACTAAACTCTCCACTGGGGCTAAAGGAGGTTCACGCCCCTCTGTCTCATGATGTCACTTCCTTTCTTTTTTTCCCCTCTTTAGTTTGTCTTTTTTTTTTTTTTTTCCGATATGTTTTCACACAGTGTTAAGAGTTGCTAAGGAAGCTTTTGGACGCTGGACAGAAAAAAAAATGAATCGAGAATTTAATTGCAGTGAATAGCAGCTATAGCACGTCTCAAAGGGCAAACAGACATTTTCTTTTTTTCTTTTTTATGTGGTTTATGCATTTTGCGATTGCTGTAACGAGACAGGGAAAGGTTTACAGAGTTTTAGTCCCTTCTGTTTCTAATTTAATTTGCATTTTTAATCATTGTGTTGTTACTATTGTCTCCTGTGCCAGTTTTGTACTTATTGAAGCAAGGTGTGCAATCGTCTTGCGGATTTTTTTTTTTTTTTTTTCCTGTGGTTGATATCAAAGCTACGTTTACCTGTACATTGAATGAAAAAAAAAAATTACGAACCACGACAAATTTGATTCTGTAAAGAATCTTCTAGTTGTTGCCTGGCCTTGTAAATGAGAAGATTGAGAAGTTAAATATATATGTAAGATATATGTATACAGTATATATAAAAGGGTAAAGCTCATATATACTGTATATATATATACACATGAATCTACTGTGTATATACATATGCTGTATATGTATATAGACTTTATGGTGCTTTATCAGACACAGAGGATGTGTTGCTTGAATAAAGCACACCTGATGGAACTGTTGGAGCTATATTTTATTTACTGAGATACATTCCATAATCTATCTAATGTCATTCTTGCATTTTTTTTTTCTTGTTTTCTTGTTCCTGTTTTTTTTTTTTTTTGTTTGTTTGTTTTTTTCTTTCAATTTTTTGCCTCCTTGATTTATTTTAATATAGGATAACTTAATAAAATTTTAATATGATTTAATTATGAACCAAGTCACCGTGACACTGAGATTTCTTTGATTCACGCCTTTAACAGTCCATTGTGTTTATTGCACAATCCCACAGAAGTTCATTTTTACAACCATTATACACTCGACTTAAGTGAACTTGTATATTGTGTAGAATTACTTTAATACAGACAGGTAGAAAATTAGGTTTAATTACATTTTTATAGACAAAAAAAATATTTAAACATGAACCATTTATACCAGATATAAGGGTTGCAGTTCACAGGAAGTAGGACTGTATCGATCTGACAGTTTGGATCAATGCAACACTTGATTTTAAATAGATTCTTACTGAAAAAGGACAAACAACTGTTGTGTAGAAAATAATTCATATTTTTAAACAAATGTGGAAATAGTTTAATAGGTTAGTAAGTTAATTCGCTCTCAGATTGTCAGCACATTTTTTCACATATCGAGGCTACTAAATCGAATTGTATCATATAGCAGATTCAGTGATATCGCCAAATATTGAATCGTTGCCTTATTTATCGAAATCTTGTGGAAGCCTGACATTTACTCCTCCACTAGGAAGGTAAGTGCATGAATCCTAAATGTGGAAATGTTCCCAAATCAGTGTTACTTTAATTTGTACTTTGTTTTTTTTTTTTTAATACAAGCTAAACACAAGGTTCTCAGTGAAATTTCTGTTCCACTATTAACAAAAATCATTGTGTATTTTCCAGACTATAAGACACACACCACTAAAACAGATAAGGTCTTTTTGTCTGATGTAATGTTTGTACTGGCTCTGGAGCAGAACTTCAGGCTAGTTCAGCTGTTTTTCAGGACTGTATCATTTTCAATAAAGTCCTGGTTTAAATCCCGTTTTCATGCCTGCAAAATATGTCTGTATGTCCATCTTTATTTAAGAAAAAATAAATAAAAGTATCCCTATTTATTTAAATGTTAAAACATTCACTATAATTTACTTAGAGGGTTAGCATAGCGCTGTTTAACGTATTTCCTGGAGTAGCATGATTACCGTAAATCTGCTAACACAGTGGTATATGGACAAAAAGTGCATTACAGTCTAGAAAATATGGCAGCCAAATCCTTTGGAGTTTGAAAATATAAATACATGTATTTTGGCTTTTTTTTAAACAAGAGAAGTCAAAGTAAATCCCTCATGTGAAGGAAAAAAAAACCCATTATCTTCAGTTTGTTGGTGTATAAATACAGTCTCATTGATGTGTGTGATTTTAGACATGTAGCTGTTCGTTAGAGGGCAGAGATGGCGTTGGTGTCATCGTTTGAAGCCTTCACTGCCACGGTTCTCTTCACAGACACTTCTGATGCTTTTCTGTTGTTAGACCAGCTTTGCTGATCCTTAAACAAACCAAAAAAGAGTCAGTTAAGCAAGGAATAAAGCACTTAGGGTCATGCAGTTACAGGGAACTGATCAACTTCCTGTTTGTAGTGACATGCTGAAGTGTTTTGTTTCTCTTATACCACATCAGTGTGTGCCATAGTTGCACTTAATGTTGTGGAACATCCGCAAGACGCAAGTTAGTCCTGAAGATGTTCCCATGGTGGAAAAATTTTACCATACATTAACACTCCTTCCATAACTTTATTCAGAGCTGCTGTTTAGAAAATTAATCAACACCTTCCGGCCAATCAGAATCAACAATTCAACAGTGCTGTGGTACAAAACAATTTTTGAAACGCGGCCATACTGTGGACAATGTGGACAGTTTCTTGGTAATTCTGGCTAATCAAAAGTAAAGCTAAAGTTTGCATTTAGTTTTCTTGATCAAATATCAGACATTTCTTAAAAGGATAGTTTCATTAAAAAATATAACCAATCATCCAGTCCATGCTTGGTGTCTGCCTTTTGTTTCGCACAGGAGCTACGATGCTAATGATGGTAACACGCAAGGGAATTCTGTCTAACCTGCCCAAATCTGCATATACTGCTTTATTACCATTAGCATCATCTCCAGCTTTGCGCTACCTTTAAACATTAGGAAGTGTGGAGTTATAAGCAAACTGTTGGGATGAAAAGTATTCCTGTTTTCCAAGATGGCCGCCTCATGTTCTAGTGTTCACAGCAACATGGTGGAGTTTTGTTCGTGTTTGTTGAAGACAGTACGTCCTAACCCAAGACCTGGATGTGGTTTGAGGCGGAAACCTCTATTACTCGTTAGCTCCACAAACACCAGCACTGAATGTGCCTTGGCTGAATGACTGCATTTGGGGTAAGTGGAATTTGGAGTATGTGTTAGTCTTGATGCCCAAAGGATTCTGGGTTTTTCCATTAATATGCCGCTAACATAAGTCAGTTTTAATGTTAATGAGAAATTGCAGCCAGTCAGTTTATAAATGTTGAAACTTAAAAGCTTAAAATGATGTACATTATAACATACAGCTGAAGGTCACAACAGCTTTAGTCTCCGACTCAGAGGCTCCACCCATTGGAGAGTTTTGTACACTTTTCTGGCCACTTCAAAAGCTTCAAAATGCTTAAAAGCTTAAAGCCTGCAATCTTGTCATCTAGCCGTTTATCTTTGAGCTGGTTTTTAGAGGCAAAATTTTGACCATGTGACATAATGAGTATTTAGGAGCAATATACAGTAACTGAATTTTTAAAAAAAGTGCACAGACCCTGTGTTTAGGAATTATTAAAAAGATGTAGCAGCTGAGGAGCAGTTACATGTAGTGAGTAAACAACATAATCTTGCGTGTTTGCTGATGGATTATGGGAAAATATCCGTGGTTGGTCTGCCATGTCAGTCAAATCGCCACTTTCCTTGTAGAGTAGAAGGATCTTCAACACACAGAGGTCTGGCTTGCGAGACTAGATTAGCTCCCTCTGCTATTTTAACTTACTTATGATAGAGTGCTATCTTATGCTAGTCATTTCTTAGTCTGTTAGCTAGTGAACTGATTGCTAGCTACTGAGTAGTCTGCCATTGCACCAACATTTTCAATATTTTCTAGCAGCTCTTTTCTTTTATGATGACTGTTACCATTGGCAACGGTAGCATTTGGGATATAAGCCTGACGTTCACTTACCTCCTGTTTAGCTTTAAATGAGTCTTCATTAGTGATGCTGTAGAAGAAATTGAAACAAAATGTTAAACATGATCGATCTCCAACATGCTCTAAAGTCTTAAAACAAAATACATTGCTTCGAATACTTACATGCTACATCTCTCTGGCTTTCCTATGTTAAAACTTTCTTTATCTGAATCGGTATCTTTAATCTTCTTGAACCTGAGACAGAAAAAAAAAAATCATTCTAGTTCACAACACGTCCATAATTCAGCAACTAATCAGTAATTTCATTTGAGGAAAGTTTGGATGGTTGTTGTCTAACTATGTTGGAGGAGATCAGTAGCTAGTCAGAAGGCCATTGTCGAAGTACGTACTTTATCACACCAACCACCACCAGAGCGATAATTGCGATGACGCTGAGTGCTAACAGGACACCGAGCACAATAGCAGTTGTTTCGTTAGATTGTTCATCTTCCTGAGATTCTTGGTCCGGTTCTTCCAGTTCCACATCAGTACCGAATATTTTCTCCAGTTCAACTTTCACGCTCTCGCTTTCGCTCTTTAGCTTCCTGTAGAAGTTACAGCAGATGAGATTAGGTTTTTGGGAACTTTTCTGCTTAGAGAGAAAATCAATATATCCATTGCTGGTATGTGTAAGTAGACTCTGTATTTCACGTTAAAGATTTAGCATCTCTTATTGGCGTCATTTAGTTTAGTGTTTGTCCTGTTAGTGTTACTGTTGTTCAGAGTTGTACTTTATTTTTAATTTCGGTCTCTCTGTAAGGCCTGGAAAAAAAATCTTTGATGTTGAATTGACCACCACTGTAAGTTATGGAGTAGCACGGCTTCCATAAAAATACTGACACATTAGCATATTAATAAGAGGCTAACGATAAACATTCGGTCTGCCTTTAACTGGAAAAACTGCTGCTTGCATTTGTTTATAAGTCTTTCACATTCTGAATTCCCAACACTAATTATGAGTTCAGTGTTGAAATGAACTAAAAGTAACGGTGGTTTTGGTTACTGTATATACTGTCAACTATGACAGGTTGTTTTGCCTTAACTTACTCGTAGACTTTTTGGGTGCCGATGGTCTCTCCATTTGTGTCCACTGCGATGAAGCTGATGTATGTCTTCTCATTTATTTTCGTTACACGTGAATCTATCTTGTTTCCTTGCCCGCTTTGTATGCTGATGATGTGCACACTCCAACCGAGCACCTTCTCCAGAGACCTGAGAGAGAGAGCGAGAGAGTGTGTATGAGAGGAAAGATGGACGAGGGTGTAATAAAACCTTCCGCATGGTACTGATTTAGTGATGTTCTCTTGCTAGATGAAACATGATTTAAACGCCAGCATAACACTTCAAGCCTGCTCCATGTTAAAAAGTTAAGATATTTATCACTGGCAATTCAACTCCAATAAATGCGTTATCTTAAAGAAAATGTTAATTTTTAACTAGAACACTTGTAAATTCCTGAGTGGAAAGTACTCACTTCTGAGTTTCTGTAATCTTGTTCTGGACAGTGTGAACAGGCTGGTTCAGTGTGATCACCACGATGTTATCACTGGCGCTGTCTATAACGCGTACCTGGAAGAGTCACCCACAGGGTCACATGGTGTCTTTTTATTTGACTTGTTTATTTCTGAGCAAAAAAACAATCTGAACAAGGAAAAATCTGTTCTTCTAGTCACCCCTAACTGTACAGATCCACAACGACAATAAAGTAACACTGCTGACACTGAAACTGAGCCAAGCTGTGTTTTGTCGAAAATATAAACCCAACTGTAGTTAAAGCATTTTGCCAAAGTGACCAGGTTTGGCTGATTTATAGCAGCAGTGGATTGGTGCAGACAGTCAGGAAATTGTGCTGTTGAAGACCTGCCTGTATTTCAGCAGTTCCAGAGAGTCCGAGTTTATCTGTGGCTTTAACATGAGTGGTTACTGTTTCGCCACCCATTCCTGTTAAATCCAGCACGTAAACCTGACCAGACGTGCTCTCGATTCCCAGCAGTGAACTGGAGTCTTGCAGGGAGTAACTGAGCTCCTCAGTGTCCCGGATGTCAGGGTCCAACGCCTACAGGGAAACAAAAAGTACACCAGGGATTAGTCCAAGTTCCAATGGGGAGCTCAGCTGAGTGTCACTGAGACAGCCCCAGTGAATGAGGCGTGGCCTCTGTGCTTGTCAGTCGCAAAGAAGGAGGTGTGTCCTTACACTCATCATAGCTAGCTCACTCATCATAGCTAGCTCACTAAATCACATCAAAACAGCTCAAAATCCTATTGTGTTTAAAAACTGGCATCTTTCACACACTGGATCGCTGAAAACATATCAAAGCAGTACATGGCACTGTCTCCTACCTTCACGGTGACTACTGGATATCTGAACGGGGCAATGCTGAAGATTTCTGCCGTATACTTTTCATGTTCAAAGACAGGTGTCTCGTTCACATCTTCTACCTGAATCACCACCTATTGGGGCGCAAATAATAAGAAAGGACACATCATTAATTGAAGCCAAGAGCTATCTTAACCTTAACCTGCCTTTGGTCACGTTACTGAATACTGTTGGGTTTAGTGTTTAGGGCTGGATATATGGGTTAATACCGTAGTTTTAGCCTTGTTGGGAGGAGTCTCGGAGTCAGCGGCTTCCACGTAAAGGATGTACATTTCCTTTTCTTCTTTATCCAGTGACTTAAGAGTTTTGATAGCTCCAGTTTTGTCCACAGTGAACAGGTCCGTGTGCGACATCAGACTATAAGTGACTTGGATCAGCTGGCTTCCTCTTACTGCTTTGACCGTCCCTACATTTGTTTCACTTGGTTCATTCTCCTTTACTGAGAAGAAGTAGGTGGAGTTCAAAAAGGCGATGTTTTCCGTCGGCAGGATGGTTCTCACCTCGATCATGACCGTTGCTATCAAGGGAGAAAGATACGATCTACAAACATATCCATCTACATTTCCCATGAAATTTTGCGAGTGTAATTGCTGGGGAGAAAGTAGGCATGGGTTATACTCTGTACAGACCTGTACTGTTTAGGGGTGGTGTTCCATGATCCACTGCCAGAACGGTAAGCTGTATATCCATGTCCTCAGTGATGTTAGTAAGGTCACGAGTCCAGGTGATGTCTCCTGTCTCAGGATTCAAAGCCACCATGTCAGAGTCTTCAGAGAACCTGGATATAAAAACATTTACAGAACTCATCTATTCATTCATTTACTCATTGAATATCTTTTATTTAACCACATGTGGTGAAGACTTTCTCATTCATAATGTTTCTATTGTACATTCTAGTTATAACTATCTTTGTTCTCTATTATAACAGCATTATATTATATTATTTTAGTTGTGGTATGTTGTCACTGTGTGTAATTGTTGATATGGTGAAGTTTTCTGTAAGGAGACATTTATGTCACATTTTTTTGGAAGGAGTGTCCAGTGTCAGTGCTTTGTAACAGTCAGAGGTAAAGCTGTATCTAAGTTTTCCAAAGCAAGAGGGTCTTCAGGACAGAGGAGTATATGGTTTGTGATTTCTCAGTAACATGATGAGCTATAAACAGGGAATGACTATTTATAGCTGCTATAACATAAGTGATAACACAATCTAGCTTGTTTCAAGGATGTTCCACAACATTAAAATGTAACTACAAATGTGATCAAACGTATTAAATAAATAAAAATGATAAACATCCAGCTTTGTGATACAAGGAATAAAACACTTACAGTAATAGGAAAATAATCAACTTCTTTGTGGTAACAGTAAGTCCGTTTCCCCTTGAGCCCCATCACATCACCTCGTTGTTGATTATTTACCTCTTACAGCAAGTGATTTATTCCTTACTTGGACTCCACACAATCACTGTCAAGATTCTAGTCTTACTCTGTTGATGATATGGCACATGCTTGGTAACCCTTCACAGCATTATACATGCTTTCCCATGCTGACCTGTAGGCGACGAGAGAGTTGTTCCTAGTAGCATCTTGATCCGTAGCAGACACGGTTAACACCAGATCTCCTTTTTTAACATCTTTAGCCAAAACACGTGTTGAGTAGGAAGGCTGACTGAAGACTGGAGCGTTGTCATTAACATCAGTCACAATAACCGTCAGCGTGGTAATGTTCTAGGGGAACCAAGAGCAAATTCAGTTGACTAGCGATGTGTCATTACAAACCATGAAGGAAATTAGGTAGTTATATGATAGCTGAGGGCTAAAATTAGCCATTTTATTATTGGACTCTGTAAAGGCCAAAGAAAAATGATTTACCTGTCTTGGTGGCATGCCATAATCCGTCGCCACTAGGAGCAAATCGTACACCTCTTGTTTCTCTCGATCTAGTGTCCCAGTCACCATCAGAGTGCCATCCTGAAAGACAGAATAGTGAGCAACGTTAACACGGAATCTAAGGTTATATTCTGCATTAACAAGAACCTGTCTGCAGAAGAAATATGCTTTTGAAGGCTTTAACCCCCTCACCTTTTCAAGGCTAAAGACATCATTATAGGAGTGTGTGGTAAGGCTGACTTCTCCATTCAGGCCAATGTCACGGTCACTAACTTGGATTTGAGTCACCTCGCCTGTTTTGTCTTCAGGGATCATTATGGGATTTTGGAACTCTAGAAATTGTGGGTTGTTGTCGTTGACATCCAGAACCGTTATGTTGATCTGGGCCGTGGCGCTCAAGCCATTGACGGGCTGATCTACAGCCACCACCTGTGGAGGCAAAAATAAAAACAGGGAGGTTTATATCAGCTGGGAATTAGGTTCAAGCAATTTGAATTCCTGTTTTCAATTATTTGAATCAAATTGATCAAAAAAATATTATGGTGCCATGAGCGTAATGAAAATGAGTCAAACCTCTATAATATAGTTGGGTGTTGTCTCTCTATCAAGGCTGGAATTACTCAGCAGGTGGACCACGCCTTCGTTGTTAATACTGAAGACATTACTGGTCAAAAGGAAGTACCCATTGGAGAATCCACCCTTCAGAGGAAGGAAGCAGGAAAGAAAATATTAAAGGGATTAGAAATTCCCACTATACTGCTTAAACTGACATTCACTGAAGTTGGCAAAAATTACTATTGAATTTTACCCTTAACCTTTCAGGGAACCTTGATGGCATTGTTTGGTCAAATTTCTAAAGCACTAATTTGCAAACACAATAAACATCTTCACTATTTTTCCTCCCCAATTTGGTCACTTGCCAATTCCCAGCCACCGGCCAGCTCTCCCCTATCATATGACAGCTACCAGCCGGGGGAGGGAGATTGACACAGGAGAGACAGTATGCCATCCCTCCCACCCAGAGAAAATAGCCAATTTTTCTCGCTTAGCTCCTGGTCACGGTTGGCTGAGCCATCATCTGGATTCAAATCCGCCAACATGTGTATGTTTTAACATTCCTTTACTTTCCAATACTCCCTGTATCTTACCTCATTCTCATCCGTGACCTCCAGTGACACAAGTGGAGATCCAGGAGCTATATTCTCATAGACAGCCACATCGTATTGATCCTGGCTAAACTTTGGAGCTTTAGAATTCACATCTTCCACCAATACAACCACCATTGCACTGCCTGTACGAACTGGACTGCCTCCATCCCTCCCTTCCACCTCCAGGCTATATTTCTTCGCCTTGCTGTAGTCCAGCTTCTGAGCCACGCTTATTACGCCAGATACCGCATCTATGGAAAAGGCTTCAGGTGAAGAAGGTGGCTCCTGCTTGGCAATGTGATAGGTCACTATACCATTGAGACCTTCATCTTTGTCGGTGGCATTCACAACAATCACGTTCATTCCAGTGGTGGCATTTTCTAAGACGCTGGCCTCATACCGCTGTGTGGAAAAGATGGGGGGATTATCATTGACATCAGTTACTGTGACCACCACAGACGCCGCTGCTGAGAGAGGCGGACGACCTTGATCTTGGGCAACCACTGTGAGGCTGTACTTGTCCTGGGTTTCTCTGTCCAGTGCTGCTGCTACAGTGATTAAACCTGTTTCTGGGTTCATGCTAAACATCCCAGCTGAACCCTCCAGATAGTACCGTATTTCAGCATTTAACCCTGAATCTGCGTCCGTGGCTTGTACAAATGTCACGTTGGCTCCAATCTCTGCGTCCTCTGTGACGTTAATGGCAATTGAGCTGGAGGCAAACTTAGGACTATTGTCGTTGATGTCCAAAACTTCGATGTGAACCGAGGCTTCATCGCGGTTAGTGCCATCTGAAATAGACACCTGGACGGTGTAGTTCTTCTGGGCCTCGTGGTCTAGTTTAACTTTTGTCGTGAGCATTCCAGTCTGCTGGTCTATGGAGAATTTGTCTGATTCCGTCTCGACGGTTAAGGTGACAGGAACGGCCGAGGACACAGACAGGAAAGTTACCTGGAGATCAAAACATGGACATTGTAATCTTTAAACTTTAACTGCTGACAGGAAATAGACTTCCTTCATTTCATCCTCTTTCCTTGAAACCAAAGTGCCAATGATCTTGTAAATGATTAGCTTTTATGTTTCGTGGAGAAACCACAACTCTACAACGCTGTGCACAGGAATTAGTGTACAATGCATTCACAAAGATCTCTATTAGTAACCACAGAATTAGCTATAAGACAGACGTGTATCATGTTAAAGCTAGAGATGATACCCAGAATCAGTATTGGGTCAATTCCAGCAAAAAAATGGTGAACCAGATATCTGCAAAAAAGGATCTGATCCGTTTAAAAATATAACCTGAAATATCAGAGAATTGTTTGTAGCACAAAAACATAAAAAAGCATGGCATGACAAGAGATATCTCGAGCATGAGATAGCTGCATGGCCTAACGATAACAACAACTAACGATGTATTCAGCAAATTCTCTCAAGTCTCGTGTGTGGAAATACTTTACACTAACGGGCCCTTTTTAGATTTTTTAAAAAAAAGTTTACATATAAAGAGACTTTTAAGAGATCTTTTGTTAGGATTGATTTTATTATATTTATACTTTAGACATTACTATTTTTATTTATCTTTGCAATGTGTTATTCTTGTGTGAAAGAGGTTCGTTTTTAGCTATGTATTTTTTCCTGTGTTTTATATATATATATATTTTAATGCAAGTATTTGAAGTAAAAATATCAGATGGGTATCGATGTCGGTATCGATGTCGGCTGATGCTCAAGTTTTCAGTATCAGTATCAGAAAAGAAAAACTGGTATTATACCATCGCTAGTCAATTAGCCTGTAACTGCAATATGGAGTCTAAAAAGGTCACCTTGACAATTTCTGCCCCTGCCTCTTGCTCTTCCTCTACTGTCCCTTGATATGTTTTCTGAAGGAACTGTGGACGAGAGTCTCCAGGTGCCTTAATGTCCACGAGAACAGAGGAAGATCGGCTCACGCTGCCCCCTATAGTGATGGAGAGAATGAAAAACTTTACATGTGGACTTCTTTTTACATGTCCAATTCTTTTGAGAGGATGAAGCACAACACCTGACTTACCATCTTTTGCACTCACATACAACAGAAACTGGAGGATCTTGTTCTCCAGAAGTGGGATGGTCTTGTTTAACGATATCTCGCCTGTGTTTTCATTTATGCCAAAATAGCCCTCTTCATTCCCAAAGTCAATGAAGTATCTGATTTGCCCGTTCGGTCCCTCGTCTCGATCTGTTGCTTCTACCTATCCGTGGTAAAGACATAATAATGTCAGGACAAGGTTATTTCTAATGAAAAAAAAAACATGTTAATAGAGATTGAGCTATAGGCTTGAAAAAAAAGATGCAAATACATGAAAATAAAATGCAGTGAAGATGAAATCTCCCCATAATTATACAACAAAAGACAGGACACTACACCTAAAAAAAAGGAAGAAAATGCAAACGGGACTGGAGTCACTAGTACTGAAACACTGCAGATGTTATGCAGCTTCATCAGTTGTGGCAGAAATCACAAGCCAACATTATAATATTAAATTATTATATTAATTATGTGACTTTTTATAGTCATCAAACATTTTATCTGGCCACCTGTTTTCAGTGGGTTTAATCCAAAGCTCAGTAACTTAAATCAACTTAAATCTAATGACAGTAGTGGACAATTCATGATATTAAAAGCTGTAACAAACTATTAGGACCATTCTGTAATGTTTAATGGAAACCATTAGGCTAATTCTTATTAGGAGGAAATGTTTTCAGCAGCGAACTCTTTGACAGCACAACACAAAGCCGAGGAACAGACAAGTGATAAATATAGAATAATCCTGATTCCCATAGTGCTTTAAAAACCTGTAAAACATTCATCTTTATGTAGTTAAATATAACCACACACACACACACACACACACACACACACACACCCCTGCTGTATAATGGTGTTACAGTACAGCAGAGATCATGGTAACCTGAGTTATAAACAAGTCTGAGATAAGAGAATGATTCCTCTGTTGAGAAACATAATCAGATAACACAAACAATGAGGCGTCACCTTGACAACCAGCGTGCCAACAGTCTGATCCAAGGGAACTTTGCCCTCGTACTTGGTGTTTCCGAACACTGGACTGTTATCATTCTCATCCAAGAGGGTGATGTTCACGATGGCCGTCGCGCTGTGGGTGGAGGGGGGGTTCTCTCTCGCCTCGATCTGTTTTACGAAGAAAAACAGATGTTCAAGTAAATGCATGTGGTTAGCACATTCTCCACATTTTATCACAGCAAATCTGAATAATAAGGATTTCAGGACACTGGGTGACACTTTTTTTTTTTTTTTTTTTTTTTTTTTTTTTACAATACACTGTATTTTAACAGCTAATCCTTTCTCTTGCACTTTCTCTTCAAAATATTTACACAAATTTCAGATTTTCTCAGTATTCAGTACATCTGTTTGTTTCTCTAATGATAGCATGCACTCAATCTCTCCACAAGATTTATGTAGAACCTGATGATCCAACAATGTCAGATCAGATCCATCAGAGTGTCGTCTGAACAGCGCTTTAAAGGAAGTGATTAGACTCTAGGAAAATCTGACCTTTTGTACAAAGCACTTTATACGCTCAATGTCCCAATTTAGTTTACATTTATATAGTGACCTAGAAATAGTTCAGAATCTTGAATACTGAATAATCCTTTCCCTGTTTTACATTTTTCAAAATTCAAAAATGTGCTGATTATTTCCAGTTTTAAATAAATTTAAAAAAAATGCGGTGTCAGGTTTTTGGCCCACACTGTATCTATTTTTCACATTTTAGGATAATAGTAAAGACGTCAGAAATGAATGACAAATATGTAATCGATCTATTGTAATCTATGTGTTATTAGTTCGTGGGAGTGAATTTTACTCTACACTCTTATGGTCAAGAGAAAAGGCAAAAATTGACTGTATAAAATTAATGTTATACTCAATTACTAAAAATTTTCCACTCACTGTATCTTCAAAAAAAAAAAAAATCAGAAGTAAATGATAGTATTTTATCTCAGAAACCAGTGTTTGTTTGTTTGTTTGTTTTAGTAGATTTCTCTTAGTGTCTGTTAACTTTATTGTTGCCTTTAACCCAGTTCGTGGTTTCCCACATAAATCCATCACCATGGAAAAAACAGATTTTAGTGGACTGGAACTAACTCTTGTATAATGAATATATACAGTACAAGCTTACTGTATGTCTCTAAGAACCATTCTGTTTTTTTAATGAAATGTATCACATCTGTGATTTGTAAGACCTTTAATTCTAAGCTGCTTTGGCATACGTTACCTGAAAAGTAAAGCTTTGGGTGGTCTCTCTGTCCAGCTCGGCGGACGTCTTCACCGTGATGGATCCGTCTGGACTGATAGAGAAAGGAGCTGTATCTGGAACAAGCCTCAGCGTTCCCACGAAACCTCCCTGAGGATCAGAAAAGTCCATTTTTTATTAATCGACATGTTCAGTGTTGTGTAAATGCTGAATGTTCTACAGAACTTCTACTGGTTTTTGGAAAGTTTATGTAAAGCATCTCTAAAAGCCACACAAACCTGATCCAGGTCTGTGACTTTGGCCTGAAGAACGAAAAGGTTTTGGGGGAGATTTTCCGGTATAGCTGCAGTGTAGTTGCTCTGGTCAAACTTCGGTGCATTGTCGTCCACATCCTCAATGGTGAGGAACACGATAGCATTGGCGGTTTTAGTGACGTCGTCACGCTGAGCTGCCTGGAACACACACACATACATACACACGTTTGTCTTACAATCTTCCACTGATATAGTTATTAATCCAGCTAATTAATAACTATGCTACACCTAAATCTAACCGCAACCTTAACGTCGGTAATTAAAAAGGAAACCTTTTGGCTCTTTAAGGGTTTTTTTGTTGTTGTTGTTTTTTCCTCACGCAGATGAGACATGTCCAAAAAGGATCTAAACTGTCAGATATTCAGATAAAAATTGAATTGTGACTCTATATCTCTACAAAACCAGATTTTCATGTTCAGTTATTAATGTTTACAGATTAAAAGCCCATTATAACCCCATTATAACATGTGACCTATATTACAACAACTGAGTTTGAACCCTTGGGAGCTGAAGAAAGAAATAAAAATAATGTGTTTAGAAATGAGAAATAGAAGCAACAGGGACACAAAGACTGGAAGAAAAAGAAGAAAGGAATACCAAGAAACCTGAAAAATAATGTAACATAAATAATCATGTTTCATTATAAACATAATAAAAGTGCATCATACACTTTTAGACCATTTTTTGACCAATACTTGTGATAATGAAGGAGCATCTCTGATGAGTCTGATGCTAACAACTCATTAACTGTATTGTTGACTTTATTGTTCCAAAGTAAACTTTTGCACTCAATTGTTGATTTCTATAGTATGATTTTGTTGGAGAAACTCCACCTGTATTTGGAGCGTGATGGTTTCTATTTCCTCTCTGTCCAACGCCGTTGTCACTGAGATGACCCCGGTGTTCTGGTCGATGTTGAAGTTGGACTCATATTTATTTGGATTGACTGGGAAGAGCACGAAAAACAAAACACTTCATAGAACCAATATAATAAGACCTGGAGATATTAAACCAGACTGAATATTAGTTATTATTCAGCTGCACAGTAATGGCTAAAATCCTACATTTCCAGTACAATGTACAACAATAACAAAAAAAAACCTTTTTATTGCACTTTGACAGAAAATAGTTTCACATGACATGTTATAAACCTTTAAATCTCTTTAAAAGACAAGTTAAAACATGGATGGGGATTTTTAAATGTATCAGAAAAAATCAAATAGCTACAGTTCGGTGCAAAATTTTGCACCTCCTATGGTTTTGCGAATTTAAAAAAATATACATGCAAACTTTTGCAAGGTTTTGCAAGGTCGCAGCACAATTTCCAGGCCAGCTAAATCTCATCAAAAGACCTTAAACTAACTCACAATGTTTGAGCATTGGAAAAAGAAGACGTGTTTCTTTCTTTGCGTTGTTCACTGTGGTGCGCACGCATTTCTGATATCCTGTATCCGCAATATGTCTTCTTTTTATTGTGTTTTCTTTTTATTTATTATATCTTCTTCTATTTATTCTTTCAATATGTCACCATGTTTTTTAAATCATCGCCACTTACAGATATTATCCTCTCCATAATTCCTTTTTCCCCCTCTCCCAATCTTTGCAATATTTTCTTTCATATTTAGACCATCACCTTGAATTCTGACGGTATATCAGAAGGAACGCGTATAAGAAATGATTACTAGCCTCGCTACTCTGTTGGAACTCACTCTCCTGATGTGATCTTACACTTTAACTTTGTTTGCCATAAGTTTGTCTATGTCAGATATGATTTAATTTCGCTTAAGAGCTTTGAAGCAAGATCTTTGACTATTTTTAAACTGACTCAAATCCACAGAATTGCTCTTTCCAATCACAATCTTGTTCTAAAGCCAAAAATCGATTCTCAGTCACAGTTTATCAATTAATCGTTCTAGCAGCAGCAGCACGCAGCCATATCCCAACTCGGAAAAGAAACTGTAGAAGGAAGAAGAGTGTGAGATACTGTACCGGAGGTTATGCTGTAATCTAAAGACTGATTGATTCCCGTGTCTCCATCTTGAGCTTTTATAGCCTCTGGCGTGACTGTTTTGAAGGGTCCGACCTGAGAGCAGAGTTCAAGAAATACATTAATAATGCATGAAGAAAGTACTTTTAGCAAAATCCAAACAAACCATAGAGGAATGCATCTGGACACGAATTCAGGGATGAAATTTGTTTAAATATTATGAAAATGAGGTCAAAATGGAGGAATGTTTAAAAGTTCAGATCAAATACGCCTCATTTTCTTTATACTTATATAAATAAAATATAATCTATTGTTTTTGTCTTTCACTTTTAAATATGATTTTGTTCATAAAGCCTTCATGAGAATCACCACTTAGGGTTGGGTAACATTTCTGATGTGTGTATTTGAAATACATATTTGAAATTTGAGAAGACAAGAGAAAAATATAGTGTGGAATTTATATTGTGTCATGATCTATAAAGTGGCTAAAAATGCTGACAAAATAACAAGGGAGGAGACGCGACAGGTTCTGTGTAGCATGTCGCAAAAATAAATAAATAAAAATCATGACTGTCGTAGCTGGATGTTTGGTCATCAGCTTTTCATTAGCTATCAAGCTAGATGCTAAGCTAACAGGTGAAGCTGCTATGATCTGATATGAACTTTAGCTAACTCATGGAAGGAAAAAGAGCAGCAGGTAAACATTACAATAGTACATTAGAAACCACAGAGACGGTGGAACTGACTGACGCTTCGTGATTCACAGGTGGAGATTTTGAAGGATAGGCTCTGTAGCATTAGCATTAGCTATCACCCACCAGAACATTAGCATTACCTTCAACTGAAGAAGCATTTATGATGTGTTACTGCTCTTATAAATTGGGTTTCTATATGTTAAAACACAAAATCCTGTATTTTATTAGCCTTTTTTCAGTTGCAGTACTTAATTTTGACATTGTGGTATTTTGTATTATGTATCGAAACACGTTTTGATGTATTTTTAACCCATTCGTGTTTATTCTCAGACAGAAAGTGCAGAAAGTGTAAGTGACTGCTGTACCTGATTCTCAGGAATAGATGCCTGGTACAGAGCGTGATCGAAATACGGGTTCATGTTGTCAAAGTCTTGCACACTGATGGTGACGGAGGTGGTGTTGTACAGGTTCCCACGATCCTGCAGAGAACAGAAGGAAAGCAGCTGTACAAATCCACAACTGTGTCATTTTTGTAAAGGAACACAATAAAGGAAGAAACAAGTAACAAAAAAAATTTGAGTGACAAATTAGTCTACAGTCTTGACAGTCAAGTCCCTATTCAAGAAAGACAAACCTGCTTCAGATCTCAAGTAACAACAGACATGTCCGTGTCAAGTCCCAAGTAAAGAGACAAAGTCCTGGATCAAGTCCAGAGTAGAGACAGATGAGTCCAGGGTCGAGTCTCAAGTAAATTCAGATGAATCCAAGATCAAATCCCAAGTAAAGACGGACAAGTCCAGGGTCATGTCCAGAGTCAAATCCCAAGTAAAGACAGATGATTCCAGAGACGAGTCCAGAGTAAACACAGAAAAGTCTCACAACCTTATATCAAAGTCTTTGTCATTTATATCAGCCACCCATGGTTTCTCTAACCTAAAATCTCACCCAAACTGACATTAATTTTAGTAATTTTCCTAAACTTTAATCTTATTCACTAGTTGGTTCATTAACCACGTTTATCCAATTAGTTATTTGAAATCAAGACATTCAGGTATAAATGAAAGGAAGGTTAAAAAAGCTCAATAAATGTTCTGTGACGCAATAAAAGAAAAATCTCTGTAGATGTCGGGAAGTATATTTAATGAGATGACATTTCTGTGATATATAACTAAAAGAGGCCCAAAGTCAGATCTAGTACAGAGAAATTCAGGATAAAGTGTGTCAGTGTTTGGTTCCATAACAGTTCTTACTTTGTGAAACATCCCCTGGCCAAACTTCTGACGAGCCTCTGTTATACACCACAATAATAAAGAAAGATCTTGTTTTGTTTTTGGACTATATTCACATAAACCTGTACACATGATATGAGTTTTTGTCAGGGGATCTTTGTGCACTTTATCTGACTTTATCAAACACTTCCTGTTACAGCTACCGAGAGGTACTATAGTTGTTATATGGTGTAGATAACTGGTTCACAGGGTTAATGTTTACCTCAGCTTTCACAGTGAAGCTGTACAGACTGCCAGTGTTGTAGTTCAGCTGTTGGCGTAGTCTGATGCTCCCATCGTTCCGCACCTCAAACTCATTCGGCGCTGGAGGCTGGACAAAAGACCAAGTTAGACCAAGTTCAACCAACAATGCTAACGTAGCTAACAATAAATGAATACTGGGCATGATTGGTTTAATCAGTTATTCAGACTATTTATAAGTAAGGAATAAAACACTTGAGGTGTGCTGTTAGAGGAGGTAATAGTAAACGACAAGGTGATGTGATGCCATTAGCATCCCAAAGTTGATTAATTTCCGATAATAGCACATCCAGAAGTGTTTTATTCCTCTTATACAACAGCAACTTGGAAATTCTAACAATTTTTTTTTGTGACCATTACAAGCGCTGACACTGGAGACTCCTTCCAAAAATGTTAAAAAAAACAACAACATATCCTTGCGGAAAACCTTACCATATTGACAACTGCATAAAGAGGACTTAATTAACTTAAGAGAAAATGTGATGATGTTACTGTTTGAAATACAGTGTGAAATCTGCAGGGTTCCTTTAAACCAGCATTTAACACATTAGTGCTATTAAAACTCACCAGTATGGAATAAGTCAACATGCTGTTTTCAGGTGAAACGTCAGCATCGACTGCTAGCACCTTCAGCACCTGGAAACCCACCGCTTCAATCTGAACAAAAACGTGCGTATTAGTTTCTGAACTTTAAACCAAATCCTTAGAGAGATGGGAATGAAATGCTAATGATAAAACGATAGAATAAAATATGAAAAACTAACTTCACCTCAGACACGTTAGCCGTGTAGTGTGACACCTCAAAAATTGGTCCATTGTCATTGATGTCCACAACCTGGAGGGTCCGAATGTTCTTAAGCTATGATGAAAAAAAAAAATCTGTTTTAAAACCACATTTTTTAAAATCAATATTTCATTTCATATGTATATATTTCGTCACTTACTCCTGTATTTCTGCAGGTCACTGAATAGTACAGAACTCCACCAGACTAGAGGGAGAAAAAAAGCATTTATATCACTCCGTGTTTATTCAACATACTGTGTAAAAGAAAAAGAAGTTTAAGGGAAGATACCTTCAAAAAATAATGAATTGAATATCAAAGTAATGAGTAAAATGAGGTGTTTAACAGGAAAAAAAAAGTGAAAATAATATAAATAAGAGTTTGCCTTTGCATTTAAAACTGTGTAAATTTTCTTACGCAATCGTGCAATTTTTTTAAGAAAATTCGCCTGGAAGGTTTTTCTAGGCTTGTAGAACTTGTTACTGTTCTCATGTTTCACCTTGTACCTAAAAACACTGATTAAATCACCTTTACTCAGGACCTCAAACTGTTTATGGACAAAACAACATGATAAAATACACCAGTGTTCAATAAATCATTTGATTTATTACTAATACAGTTCCTCCGCCAAACAATGGACTTCATGAACAGTAAGCTTTGGTTGCTAAGCAACATAAGGGGCATAGATTAGACCAGTCCATGAACAGTAAAATGGCTTAACGATTAGGATTACTGCTTATTCATTAAACACAGTATGAGGAAATACACCAGTGTTCATTAAATAATTAGATTTATTTTGAATAATATTTGCAATAAACTATTCTTTATTCTTTATTTATTTGCAATAAAAAAATTCTTTGTAACATTTCATTTTGGAAAAGAATTAACCAACACTAATACTGACACTAATGCAGCAGGCATTAAATAGTCATGCAAGATAAACTTTGTGTAAATGGACCTAAGAATTTAGTATTTAGATTTATACATACATTAATATTTATAATAAATATTAAACAGATTTAAATCTGATCATTCAGGAGGTGTAAGATGTATTTTAACTACATCTTATACATCCATCTCTCCAAATCCCATTTGACACTTAAAAGCCCTAAGAAGTGATGCATGTGCTTTGTGAATGCTGATTTGATGTTAGGAGGAATAAAGACGGCACGGAAAAATCATGATTTATCACAGTTTTTTATATCTTAGTAACAAACCTACTGAAAGCAACTAACAGGTAAAATGTAATGAGCTTGTGGTTAAAATTTTATCAGGAATCAATCCAGATACAGGACACAAAGAAGTGGTCAGGTGTATTGGGGTTAAAGAGCTTTCAGGTTTGTTTATACTGTATATACAACAGAAGTGAGTGGAGTGTGAGTGGAGACCTCGCTCAGAACGTCAGCATCGAGAGATTTTGTGGTTCTGATGGTGGCAGTCGCAGCTCCAGGAACGTGGACCAGCTCCACAAAGGTCACGCCGATGGGGAAGATGTAAGCCTCCAGCTGCAGGTTATCACTGGGGCCGATGTTAGTCAGGCTCTCCACATCTCCTGTGGGCCGATTCACACCAATCTCACATCAGACCATCATGTAGGTACATTTTCAATCAAATAAGCAACATAGAAAATCATCAGTTTTTTTTTCTTACCTGCTTTAATATTATCAAAAGTCATTCCAAAGCATTCTGTAACATAGCTAGCTAGTTAGCCTACTTTACGTAGCCTGATGAAATAGATAGCACTGAGCTTGCTCACTAAATAAAGCACTGTGTGAAAAAACACGGGACGTGTATATCTTGTGAATAAGTTTTTTATAGTAGTTATCTAACTACACAGCAAAAATGATAGTGATTGAAGAGATCATTGGATGAAAAGTTATTTAAGATTTTTCATTATGAGATTATTATATAACAAATATAAAATCATTAAGCCTAGACATAGTTACTAATGTCGAGATTAAACTGTCTTATTCTTCTGGCAGATAGTTTTTGTTTCTTTCTAGGAATAAATGCTTAAATTAGGAAAACTATCTACCAATAGAACAAGACCATTTCTAGCTTGAAATGAATAAAAAATGTCTAGAAATAGGCTTAATAATCTAATAAAGAGTAAGATTAGTTGAATGTATGTATATTTTTAATTGCTAACATAACACTTTTGCAGTGTAACAGCGTCCTGCTAATGCTTAATTAGGGGTCCAAGCACCAAAGGTCCATATTCCTGCAGCGTATTCCTTCCTTCCCTCAAACCAAACCAGAAACCGTTAAGAACCAATAAGATTTTTATTTTGCTTGTTTACATAATGTGTAAAATATTTATTTGTTTCTCCTCCTATAAAATTGATCTCTCGAAAAGAGTGCTTGGACCCAAATGATGTCCATTTGCACATGAACCGATGGACAGGGGAAACGTTAACGAAGCTAGCTACAATGCAGCAATATAATCATTGTATATTTGACTACTAGTAGCCCAATTTCATTCTGTTATATTAGAAATAACACAACGATGGAATAGTTTTGCAGGTCTTTATAGAGAGATACATTCATTTCGTAGACTTGTATATTCTTTTACCTTCAAAGCCCTCTGTAGTAGAACCCACGTTCTGGTTACTTCCACTTGCGCAGTTTATCGCTGAGGTACCTGAGGAGGCAGAGAGCTGATAAATTAACCACGTATTTATTCTTCTCTGTCCCAGACGCTACGTTTCTCTCCTATTTACTGTACATTCATCTCCAAGTGATTATATTCAGCTTCAAATGAGAAAGGCAGGGTGAGAGAGAGAGAGAGGAAGACCGAATATCATAGTTTATTAAGTATATAACTGCCACAATAAATTTATAATATTTAAACCTAGTATGCTAGGTTAACCAAGAAATACTTATGAAACGCTGGAAATTCTTAAAGCCCTGAGTGTCTACTTTCATATGAGCCATTAACCACTACTGTGGAGTGTGAAAACACAAATATATTCAATGCTGAACAACGGCAGCCAGGCGGAAATTCCATTTTTGGGCCTCTGGTAAGAAGAGTTAATATGTATTTTCACCTGGAGTGTAGTTTTAAAAAAAAAAAAGCTTTAAAATACACTACTTGCATCTTTTTAGGTCAAAGATACTAAAGGTACTAAAGGTGTACAGTTGATGGTATCGCTTCAGGTTGCGTTACAGTAAGTCATTACCTGTCGCATTGACGGACAGGGCCGTAAAAATTCTACCATTTTAATCCGTCTATTTTAATCCATCATCTTTTTTTTAATTTGCCAGCTGAACGATCGTGTAGAAGTGTGTGTGCAGTTCTGCCACTGGTGCTAGCTGTTGTGTGTCCGATACCATGTACATCTAGATTGAATATCCACCAAAATGACGGATGGCCTTCAGAATTTTCCGTCAGTGCTTTTAAAATTTGGTAGATGGCCATCGGTTAAGGCGACTCCTGCTTACCAATCAATGTAAATTACACCTTACAGAAGTACACCTTTTGTTAACGTTACAGATGGCGTATTAATGCTGAGGTTCGTGGCCTAGTGTCAGTAGAGAGAACCTTTATTTAAAGCTTTACTGATATCATTTTACTGATATTCATTAAATATTACTCAGTCAAGTCCATAGAAAAACAGCACAACTGAAGTGAAAAAAAGCTTTCTTGCTTGTTTTTAGACCACAATGTCACACAGTCAGGTTGCGTAGTAATATTAATTGCTTCAGGTATAAGTGACTTACCAATGGCAGCCTGTGTGGTGTGAACACACACGCAGGCCAGAATCAGAAGAGCGCAGAATACGTTCATATCATCCACCAGTGTGTCTCCTCTGTCTCACAAGCCGAGTGAACCTCACAATTCAGATGAGATGTGAGAAAAAGTACAGGGTGGATACAGCAATCTAGGCTGTCCATAATCTACTCCCCCCTCCACACACACACACACACACACACACACACACCTCCCTCTCTATCTTTATCTATCTCTCTTAGTGCACTGCTCATCATAAACTGTAATGACAGTATGCGAGGTTCAAAGGTCTCAGAGCCCAGTAAATGTCAGTTTTACAGTATGCTCTAAGGTGTGTGAGTGTTTTAGGGAATAGAAACTTATAGTCATGCTGTCACCGGAAAATAATCAGCGCTGGGGTGGTGTGATGAAGCAGAGTCACTGTCATACTTTTTATCTGTTTATAGCTACATTCGAATGCAGCTGCGTATTCTTATTGTGCCATGAGGCCTTGTGTTACAATGCCTTCTTCAACTCTCACAGTTTTATTGCCAAGCTATTGACAGATATTAGATTTTAGCCTCCTATCTATTATCACCACCAGTCCCTGTCCTGAGTGTCACTGCTCTGCTCTTTGCTTCAGTTGTTTCTTTCCCCTCACCTGTTACTTATTCAATTTGTCTAAAAATATTTACCAAATTAATAAAGCAACTATATTTGTCAAGTTTTATATGTGATTTTGACCCTCATGTACAGTACAGGGCGGCACAGTGGTGCACTGAGTAGCGTTGCTGCCTCAACTCTCCAGTGTTCCCAGATCCCAGGATCCTCCAGATCCCAGGATACTCTCTGTGCGGAGAGTTCTCCTCTTATGTTCTCCCCGTTTCGCTGGTTGCGTTGGTGTTCTCCAGGTTCTCCGGTTTCCTCCCCCTGTCCAGAAAACTTAAGATTAAATAAGGAAAGCTGAATCTGTGTGGAACTTATTAACTGCTCACTCTCAGATCCTAATGCCACTCGAAATGAGTGTTTTATTAAAGACAAAAGTGGCCATGGTGTCTGGGTGGGAGGTGCATACTGTCTCTCCCCTGTCAATCACAGTGACACTGTGGGCTACTTGCACTCAGGGCTATGACATGTTTCCGTTTCAATATAGCACAAATCTCGCGTCTCCGGTAAAACTCTTTGCTTTTTTCAGTCTTACAATAAAGTCATAGTGTAGGGCTAATGTTAGCTTGGGTGTTTGTTTCTATTAATAGGTATTTTCTTACTTTCATAGTTGTTAATGTATGACAAAACATACAGTCTGATGCCTTTCTCCAGCTTACTAAAAGGAGTTATATAACATATATCTTACATACAGTCAGGTCCGGAAGTATTTGGACAATGACAGAGTTTTTGTGATTTTGCCTTTATATACCAGCAAAATGGATTTGAAATAAAACAATCAAGATGTGATGGAAGTGTAGACTTTCAGCTTTATTTTAAGAGGTTCCACAAAAATATGGTATTTGCCATTTAGGAATTACAGCCATTTTAAGAAAGTACTTCCATTTTCAGGGGCTCAAAGATATTTGGACAAAGTGACATAATTGTAAATACAACCATAATTTTAATACTTGGATGAAAATCCTTTGCAGTCAATGAAGCTGGAGCCCATGTTCTCAAAACACAAATTCTGAGTTTCCTCCCTGGAGATGCTTTGCCAGGCCTTCACTGCAGACACCTTCAGTTGCTGCTAGTTTGTGGGTCTTTCTGCCTTCAGTCTTGTCTTCAGTAAGTGAAAAGCAGCTCTATTGGGTTGAGATCAGGCGACTGACTTGGCCATTGAAGAATATTCCATTCCTAAAGTGGATAATCGGAGTGATGAATTGGAGTTTTGGACTTTTCTAAAAACTCATTTCTGACATTTCTAACTCATTAAACATTTAATAATACACATTTCTCCATTCACTTAGACCTAATCCTTGGTTAGATTTTCACATTTTACACTGTCTTTATGGAGCTTTCTAATTAAACATGGACCAGTCGAGCTGTTGTCATACGCTCAGGGAATTGTGATAGTGGTATTTTTTACGGCTGCTCTAATGAAGTGACGCTGTTTCTGACACTGTGGTATTTATATGTGGTTATATGTGGTACTATTACTTAATACAGCAACGCATTTGTTCCTCCAATACTGATTTATCTTAGTGTTAGACTTTGATCCACCATAAAACATGGACGGAAAAGTGTGCGCTATCAGTGAATAACTAACACACACGAAATCAGACCTATAGATGAGGAATGTAATGTCAGATTAGAAACAGACTATTTTTGGATTCTTTTTTTTTTTGTCATGTACTTTGTCCTGTTTATATTTATTATGTAATTATGTTACTTCTGTACAGAAAGAGATTTTTCTTCCTCCAGCTTTTATTTTCATGCCAAAATCACATTTATTTATTTACTTAAAAGTAAAGAACACTACAAATCATTTTGTCAGAATTAAACGTTATTACTCTAATGAACATAAAATATCTCCTAAACATATTAATAACATATATAATCTCATAATCATGTTACAGAGAGTAAGTGAGTTACACAGAGGTGATTCAGTCACAAGGACACTTCCTTCATCTCTCATCAGTTTTATTACAGGAGTATTGCTACTGATCAAAAGACATGATCTGCGTCAACAGGCAGAACACTGATAAGTGGCAGGAGTGAAAAAAACAAATCTTACGAGAAAATATGAGGCACTATTTCCACAAATATCATCAGTGGTTGTGACCTTAAAAGATCATACAGTTTTTCTCGATTGCTAAATCACTATAACCAGGCTTTTGAACTAAAATTTCAAAACCATAACGCCATTTATCAAAAAACACCCCCAATTCCCTAAACTCTAAACACTACTCCCCTGTTTTTACACACGAGTCAGATTTGTTGAGCTGTCACTGCAGAACTCTACACACAAATCCCTTAATTTCTTATTGCGTGGTCATTTTGAAAGCACTAGCATACAATACTGTTCACTCAAGTCAGCACATGTTGAGCTCAATTAGCGCACAATTCCCCAGGTGAAAACACTAAGAGTCAAAACTGAACACACATCAATCAGATCCTTGAATAGATAGATAAAAGGGCCCGAATCTGTTCATTGAGTTTTGAAACAATGGATCCACAGAGAAATGAAGGAATAGGTGGAGGAGGGAGAGGAGGAGGAGGAGGAGGAGGAACATAATTGGCCATCGGGCTACCGTGAATGTCCCTGGTCAGTGTGGAGGGAATGTCACTATGTGCGCAGCCATCAGCCAACGAGGGGTTCTCCACCGCCATGCCATTCTAGGACCCTATAACACTATGCTCCTCCTCACTTTCCTTGACGGTCTAAGAGAGCGTATGTTCCAGCTGGACCACAGGGAACCAGCACAGCCAGAGCAGCCTCACTACGTTGTTGTTTGGGATAACGTCAGCTTCCATCGCGCTGCTCTGGTTCATGACTGGTTTACCAATAACCCGAGGTTTTTAAACACCTTTCTGCCTGCATATTCTCCCTTTCTAAACCCGATAGAGGAGTTTTTTTCAGCATGGCGGTGGAAAGTGTATGACCGAGAACCTTATATCCGTGTTCACCTCCTCCAGGCCATGGAAGAAGCCTGCCTAGACGTATCAGTAGATGCGTGTCAGGGGTGGATCAGGCATGCAAGAGGATTTTACCCCCGCTGCCTGGCTAGGGCCAATACAGCCAGTGATGTGGACGAGATTCTCTGGCCTGACCCAGACCAAAGACGGAGGCGGAATAATTTTTTTTTGTGTGTGTGTGTGTGTGTTGTACTGTGTAGTACATGAATGAATAAAAATATATACATTGGTTGTGTCTTTTGTGTTCATCATGTGAAAAGGTTTTTTGGGGGGGGGGGGGGAGGGGGGGGGGGGGAGGGGGGGGGAACCACAAGCAACATAACTTACCAGTTTTGGAAATAATGTTTTGAATTTATTGCACCAGTGTGTAAGACTACGCTGTAGTCTGTGTGTTTTTGAGGGCTTGTGTGTGATGTCTGAGGGCAAAGTTTGGTTTTTCAACAAGAGTGAATGGTTTTGGGTGTAGAGCTTCATTTTGACCTGAAAATCGGATGATTGGGGAATTGGGTGAGACGTTATGGGTTTGTGTTTACTGTTTTGAGAATACAAGGCTTAGTTTCAAGAAATGTGTTTAAGCAATCAAGAAAAACTGTAAATTACACTGAAGTGAAAATACAAATCATCTAAAGTAATAGTTAAAGATGAGAAGATGAAAGAGGAAAAAATAAAAAAAGAAGTAAAGAAAGAAAAAAGGAAGAGGAAGACAGAGAGATATATAGAAGAAAAAAGGAAAGTGGAAAATGAAAAGAAAAATGGATAGATATAAAGAAGGAAAAAAGGAAAGGGAGAAAAGAAAAAGGAAGATGGAGAAATAAATAAGACAAAGGAAAGGAGACATATAAAGAAGAAAATGGAACAGGAAAAAAAGAAAAGAAATATAGAGGGATGCAAAGAAGAAAAAGGACAGTAAAAAGGGAAATAAAGATAGAGAGGTATAAAGAAGAAAATAAAGAGAAAAGAAAAATGGAGAGCTATAAAGCACAAAAAAGAAAGGGAGAAAAGAAAAATGGAGAGATGCAAAGAAGACAAAAGGAAAGAAAGAACGAAAGAAAGAAAGAAGGAAAGAAAAAGGAAAGAAAGAAAGAAAGAAAGAAGGAAAGAAAAAAGGAAAGAAAGAAAGAAAGAAAGAAAGAAGAAAAGGGGAAAAGGAAAAGAGAGGAGGAATGAATGTAACGAACACAGAAAGAGGACTAAAATGCGAAATAGAAAGAAGGACACGTGAAAAACTAAAAGAAAAGAGAGAAAAGGGAGAATGAAAAAGAAAAAGAAGTGTGAGAAATAACCAGCATGAAAAAGAGGGGTTGTCCAATCACATAGCGACACACCCTGACGTAAACACGCCCCGGTCACGTGATCTCGGGGTCACATGACTCTCCGGTCAACAGCCAACATGGCGGACGCCGAGGCTGTGAAAGCGCTGAGCGGTTTACTGAATGGAATCGCGCAGAGGGTTTATTACGGGAACTCGGAGATCACGGAGGAGCTGCTGAAGGATGAGCTTTACCCCGGGGTGCCTCAGGAGGAGTTCCGGGCTCTGTACGACAAAATGAGGGGCCTCTTAAAGGTATAAACTACAGGTTTGAAGCTAACGGATTTAGCCGCAGGTTGGCTAAGGCGAGCTGTGTTAGTGATGATGCTGAAATGATAGCAGTATTCTCCTTCAGCCTCCAGTATAAACTACACTGACATGTGTTTCAGCTGAGCAGTGTTTACTTGCTAAAGAATGAAGGATGCACTGCACACAGCAAGATCAAGACAAGACCAGTCCAACACCAAAACACTCCTAAATACACTGCTGTGCAGGACCAGAGCTACTCTAATATTAAGTAACACCATACAATATCATACAATATCATACATTATCATACAATATCATACAATATCATACAGTACACATCTAATTCATCAGAACTGAAATTCACCTGAATCTTTTTATTCACCAAATCACTCTCAGTACAGTCATTCATTCATTCATTCAGGCTGGTGGTGGATCCAGAGCCTGTCCTGGGAACACTGGGAATGAGGTGGGAATACACCCTGGATGGGACACCAGTGCATCACAGAGCACTACACACACACACACACACACACACACACACACACACACACACACATATACACACACACTCAGTAGCCAGGTCACCTTCTGCAACGTTTTGGGAGGAACCCGGAGGAAATCCACAGGGACACGGGGAGAACATGTGAAACTCCACACAGACAGTAACCCGAGTTCAGGATCGAACCGGGACATGGAGCTGTGAGGCATCACCGCTTCCTGCTGCTTGTGCAAAACAGTTGACTTGCCAGGAGGATCGCCCCTTTGTACCGGGCCAGGCTTGTTGAAATGTTTTTTTTTGTTTTGTTTTTTTTTCGCTGAGTATAGCACAATCAGAGAGATGTGTTTGTCCTAAATTTTCATTTGGTGAGTTACAGGAACCTAAAGGCAACGTAGCATACATAGTTGTCCTTAAAAAAATAAATGCTTATTGAAGCTCTAAAATGTTGTGTGCTTCAAACATTAGCTGCTAGATAGCAGTGCTTAGTTTTCTTTCATCCCACTGGAGTCTGTATGGATTAAATTATGTTGAATGACTTCATCCAGTTTTTATTTAGTATATTTTTTTTTTGGGTAGGAGCTCGGCATGGGATTGTGGGCCATGTGGAATTGTGTGGAGTATTTTATTTTTTGCTACTAATAATGGTTAAGTGATGTCTCAGAGCTTTTTTCCCTTAATGTCTCCAATAAAGCAGCAGTAAAGTCTATAACAAAAACTCCTCTCCTCTTCTTCCCTCTGTCCTGTGCTCAGTCTGTAGCTGTGGCGGATATGGACCAGGCTCAGCTGGAGGCGTTTCTGACCGCTCAGACGCGTAAGCACGGCGGCGGCGGTATGACCTCGGAGCAGGCGGCGGCTCTGGCGCGTTTCTGGAAGGGGCACCGCGCCCGGGTGCGAGAGAGCCTGCTGGCACAGAGCCGCTGGGAGCCTGCGCTCAGGGGGTTGAGCTGGAGGGTGGACCTGCAGACCGCCACCAGCAGGGGGCAGACGTCCAACAGCCCTGTGGCTCTGGTGGAGCTCGAGCTGGGACGGAACGGCCAGGTGAGAGTCAAAGAGTTTAGTTTTTGAATTAGCTAGTCTTTTGTCAGAAATGTTGGTCCTTAGTGGCATGTGAGGAATCATTTGGGGTTCTTTTATAGGAAAATAATCAACAATGGGGTTGTGATCCACCATGACATGAGGCGTTGTTACTGCTACCTCATCAGCGTTTATGGTTTTAGTAATAAAAATAGTTGCCTAAGAATATCAGTAGCAAGTAGTTGAACCGTGTTGTGAAGCATGCTGCGGCACTTTGGTGTATGTTTATGAAGCTACTTCACTTCATAAAAACACGTGTGATTGAAATGGCGGAGCACAGAGAAAACAGTACGACCTTCTCCACAGTACGCAAACACCTTCCAGTACATGCTGCCATAACTTGTGTTTTAATGTGAGTAATATTATCATTCGTTTGTGAGAAACAGTGGAAGCGTGATCCCCCTGTACTGAGATTTTCACCCTTATCTGCTTTTCTAGCTGTATCACACTTTTTATGGTCAACTTTCTCTAATCTTTTATGGTCAAGATTAGTCTGCAATATTAATATTTTCTCACCTCAAAATCAGCTCATGTCATGCAGAGCTGGGCAGCGAGTGGCGATGTTGTTTGAATCAATTAGCTAGTTAGAAGATTAACTATTTTTCCGACCCAGTATCGCTTATAAACTGCTGTATGTCCTTAGCATACACAATCTATATTTCTATGTCTTCTGGATCGGGTCATCGAGTCTCCATCCTGCTTTCGGTTCACATCGAAGTTGATTTTAAAAAGTCGACTCACTGATTCCAGGCAATGAAAACTATGAATCAACTGCAGAACTCTGGAGTCGATTCCACACACTGAAAATGATTCGCGCCACACACACACACACACACACAGAGCAAGCAAACTTAATTTCAGTGAGGGGAAGCATTTATTTTGAAGTTGTCTGTATGTAATTTGAACAAATCAAGTAGTTAATAGTTAATTAATGAGTTCTGTAGTTGTGTTGATTAAAATGTTGCAAATGAAGTTTTTAAATTTTTTTTTGTATTTAATACATCGAAAAATACAACTGATTGATTCATTGAAAAAATAAGCGTCAGGTCAGTCGAATATCAAAATAATCTTTAGTTGCAGCTCTAGATCATTTTTACAGCAATCTGTCACTGTAATTTATTCAGTAACACTTTTTACCACAGATAGTTATGTTTATTTTGTATTTTCTTGATTCATTTGTCAGCTTTTCCGCTAACAAACTCTCTCATAAATACAGGCATGTATTTGAACGCTAATAACGTCCATCTTCGATGCTGAACACTTCCATAAATGGCCTTGAAACAGCTCTCTGTGGTGATCATAAGACAGAGACTGTCTGGAAGAAGAAAACACATGCTCTGTTTATTCATTTCTTGTCCCATGCCCCCACTTCCTGTTTTGTATAGTCTGTACGTTTGCGTAATGACACTATGGTCAGCACTTTAGCAAAGATAGTTTAGCTCTGCATCTGCTGAATTAGAGAACTTCTTAAACATCTGCAGTGCTTCTCACATGGCCTCGTCTAAAATTTCATTCAAGTGCAGTGTTTGTCAAGTTGAATATTTTAGTGAATCAGATGATCACATCTCACTTCAGTATCACGCTGTATGTTCATTTAACACAAACTGTTTTCGGTGGACAGCGCAGCCTGTGTGAAAATGTCCATACAAGCCCCACTGATAGGCCTCTATTGATGCACGGCTTCAGTGGGAGTCAGTCTTAATGTGGGTGGGTTTCTCATAGAAAAAAAAATCTCATCGTTTATTGGACATTACCTCCTTATTATGATTGGAGCTCTCTCAAAAGGGGCAGAACCTTGTGACCAACTGCAAAACACTGACACGGTTATGACCATGACTGACAAATGACTCAAATCTAAATATTTCTGCGCCAGTCAGACTCGCTGAGCGCTCGGAACTGCACTAGTGGTCAGTAACCGGTCCATAACTACTATAACGTTATTTTATCTTCATCATTTTTAAAAATTGTAAATAAATTGTAAGAATAAAGTCATGCTCGATTATTTGTGTTCGTTTAGGAATTTTGTTGTTTATGTATAGGTCTAGCTAGCCAGCTAGTCACTGCCATCGTCGGTGCTGTTTAGCTAGCTTAGCCCACAGTTTAGCTGCGAGTGCATGTGCTGCTGGACGTGCTGGTCTGCTGAAGGACAGCTGTGCTTGCCCTATTTCAAAAACCACCAGCCCTCGCTGGTGCTGCTGTGACAAGACCTGCAACTTTGTGTGACTAAACATCCAGACAGCTCAGGAAACTCACTCAGGAAGTTTAGCCCACTGCAGGGTTCTACCACAGCTTCCTCTTGTCTGTCATTGCAGTGAAACTTTCAGCATACACAGGCGCGTTTCCTGTGCTTTAATGCGCTCACTTTAATTTTTAAAGTTCCAGCATGTAAAATGTTAAAAAAAAAAATTTAGATTTTTAATCAAACATTCAACAGAATTGAAATAAAACATATAGAACTGTGATAAAATTCCTTTCAAAACACTAGCTGAACAAACTAATGAGAGCGACCTGAGTGGGCGTGGCCTAATGTTGTAACGCTGCTGTGAGTATGAAAGTCAAAGGTGCAGTAGGTGAGATTTGTCTCTAAAGGTTAAGTAGGTGGAGTTGAATAAGATTTGAATTATTTATTTTTTTTTTTTTAACTCACTGAGATTGCCCCCCCTGCCCCTTTCCCGCCCATGTACATAAAGCTCCTCCCCCAGAATCTACTGCGGTTCAACTAGAGTTAGCCTGCTAACTAGTGTGAGCATTATCGAGGACTAGTACGACATTACTTTCAAGCATACTCCTTCAACTCCCTCGCTCTCCCCTTCTGTATTCTCATATGTTCAGTTTTAATTCAGTTTTAATTAGATATTTATTAATCATATATCTTTTAATATTCTAATGCTCTACATAGGATTTTCTTGCAGTAAATGATGCATCCTTTGCCATTTATCTTTTTACTGATTTATATAATTGTCATTTTGTAAAGCACTTTGAATGGCTTTTTGTATGAAAGGTGCTATATAAATAAAGATTATTATTATTATTATTATTATTATTATTATTATTATTAAAGCCGAGTTATAACACTATAAACACACAAAATTTGGCTGATGATTTATGAGGATGGTCAAGAGTGCCTTCGCTGGCCTTTTTTTCTTTGTAATTAAAAAAATATATATGTATACTTATACAGTCAGATCCGGAAGTATTTGGACAATGACAGAGTTTTTGTGATTTTGCCTGAAAATGGAGGTACTTTGCTTAAAATGGCTGTAATTCCTAAATGGTAAATGCCATATTTTTGTGGAACCTCTTAAAATAAAGCTGAAAGTCTACACTTCGATCACATCTTGATTGTTTTATTCCAGATCCATTGTGGTGCTGTATAAAGGCAAAATCACAAAAACTCTGTCGTTGTCCAAATACTTCCGGACCTGTCTGTACATAAATATTTGGTTTGTTATGTAAAGCCGGCCATTCGTTGGACCTGTCCAGGAGCAACTTTGCTAATTCTGCATCCAGCTTCATCAGTTTCACCAGTAATTAATTACTCTGTCTTGGAAAAGTGCTGCCGTTTTTTCTGGTTTTACTGCATTTCTTGTTAAGTTGGGTATTTTTGGGAGTACAGCGTGATTTTTTTTTTTTTTTCCTCATGGGAGAATTATCTGGTTGTGTAGGGCGCTTGCCGATTTCAGACTGAGATGTGGGCGGAGTGAAGAGACATTGGGGAATGTCTATAAAATGACTGACAGGAGGCTCGTCCATCCACAGACAAGCACTACAGACCATAAGGCAGTTTCAGCCAGGTTTCCTCAGCCATATAATACACTTTTGCTGAAGCCACGGCTTAATCCATTATTCTTTTATCATGTTCTACATATTTTCCAGGTTATTTGTCTTGGTTAGAAATGTAAAAACATCAGCTATTGCACCTTTAAGTATGAAGTGAAGTGACTTGTGGCCAAGTATGGTGACCCATACTCGGAATTTGTGCTCTGCATTTAACCCATCCAAGTGCACACACACACACAGTAGTGAACACACACACACACACACACCGTGAACACACACCCGGAGCAGTGGGCAGCCTTTTTTTTTGCTGCGGCGCCCGAGGAGCAGTTGTGTGTAAGTATGTGAAATAGAGTGTGTTTTCCATGAGCAGTTTCTTTTGGGGTCTTGGATTCTTGCAGTAGCTGGTCCACTTCCTCTATATTCTTACACCTCTGGGTGTTCCTTCCTGCTCATCTGTGCTGGCTTTATGTGCATGTGTGTTTCTGTAGCTCCTGTTCACAAAGACACACACACACACAAACTGGCATTTACATGTATGGCATTTGGCAGACGCCCAGGTACAGAGCGACTTACAATAGTGCTTTGAAGTCTGTCAAAAATACATTGTGATACTGGCTCACTAGGTCACAAACTAGGAATACCATCAGTCCAAACCTCTGTTGGGGAGGTAATAGACAAGTGCTCAGACATTTTTTTTTTTATTGGTAAGTGCTAACTTCAGTACTTTATGAAGAGATAAGTCTTTAGACTGCCAGTGACTCAGCGGTTCAGACATCTAGGGGAAGTTCATTCCACCACCTTGGTGCCAGAAGAGTGAAAGAGAAGAGGCGAAAGTCACCCACACGTGTATATAAGAGTGACGAGAGGTACACTTGTTGCTAACGTTGCTTGAGAATGGAGAAATTAATCAGCGACAGGGTGGTGGGGTGCAGAGCTACCAGAACTACCAACATGTACTTTTTGTCCAATTGTATAAACAGTCGTTCCATCCCCGGCCTTTTTTTTTTCTCTCTTTCTCTCGAGGTGTCTCATGTCACTAAGACATTTTCAGTGAAATGAAATTTTTTAAGCTTTATTATTTCACAAGCCTTTTTTTTTTATGTGTTTCCCAGCATTACAGCGTTTCCAGATAGGGTGAGTTGTACGCAGACACTCCCCGTAGTCCAAGTGAGACTCTGCTGAGTCACAGCCACATTTTAATGATGATGATTTAACTCGCTGTTTTCATCCCTTACAGTGTTTTTTTCCTCCGTAATGCTGAAGGAGCCATTACAGGAAACTCGGATGCATTAGCAGCATTAGTATCCATCAAGGATTCAAGTTTTATTTCCACTTTATTTTTTTTTTCCTATCTGCACATTAGACATGTTTTATCAACAGTGTGATCTCAGTGAGACAACACACAGAACACAGGTCAGACTTTTTTACGAGTGAAGTCGTCATTCTGTGGAGTGTGTAAACACTGTTCCGTTTCAGGAAAACTGCTGTACTGCAGAACTGTTTGGGTCTTTTTTTTTTTTTTTTTAAATAAATGCTTAAAAATAGCATTTGTATTTTAATTACTGATATAATGTTCTAACACATCAGTCTGTAGATGACGTCAGTATTCACACTGGGAAAGTTACACGTATTCAGAGTCGGGTTACGCACGTGCTGCAGTTCATTTTCACACGCACTCGCCTTGACGTCTGGAAAAAAAATCAGGGATAGAAAATGTGGACTGTCAGATGTAACATGACATAACATAAAAGCAAGGGAATATAAAAATAAAAAATAAAAAAGACTAATATATAATTGAGAAGATGGCAAGCATTAAACTAAAAATCTAATCTCATCTAGTATGTTACCAATATAGGCCACTTTATTAGGAACACCTGCATGCCTGCTCATTCATGCTCAGTATCCAATCAGCCATTCATCAGATACAGGTAAAGAGCTTGTGTTCTTCTGCTGTTGTAGCCTCAAGGTTCGACATGATGTGCATTCTAAGATGATACTGTAAATACTGAGATTCGTTTATTGATATAAAACTGTCCATGTTTACACTTCATTAATATCTCTCTTTCTCTGAACATCTCTGTCTGTGTCTCTCTCTTTCTGTATCCCTCTCTTGTCTGTCTGTCTCTCTCTCTCTCTCTCTCTCTCTCTCAGGACTCAGCTTATTATTGTGTTTAAATTAGTACATTTATGTGTTTGCCTAACTTTTTTATTTATGCATTTATCTATTTATTTTTTATTTATCTAATAAAATATTTAAGTCTTTAAAGTATTCATTATTTAAAAAAAAATCTATTTTTGCCATTTGAAAATACTATGGTAGGCACATCATGACTGGTTAAAATAAAGGACTGTCAAAAGTCAAAAAGTATCTCTCTATCTCTGTCTTTCTGTCTCTCTCTCCCTCCCCCTCTCAGGAGTCAGAGTTTGTGTGCTTGGAGTTTGATGAACTGAAGATTAACCATGTGCTAAAGAAGATGGCTGAAATTCAAGAAAGCATTGACAGTGTGGTGCACCACAGCTAGAGAGAGCGAGAGAGAGAGAGAGAAAATGTGGGCATGCGCGTGTGTCTTTGTGCACTTTGGCTTCAGTGATTACCACATTGTTGTTTCATACTGAACTTCCTCATGAAAATGCATTTATGGCCTTTGTAAAAATTCCTACTTTATATTTATATCATGTCCAACAGGTCTGTGATTCCTACCAGCAATCATGTTTATTTAATCTGATGTCACTGGTAGAAAAATGGTTTTTTTTTGCAAGTTACTCATGGAAGAACATTTGGTAACATGTAGTAGTCAAGAAAGGTAGTGCTGCAACTTCTCCACCGTGAGGATACACTGTGCCGCCTCAGATGTTCCAGCTGTTCCTCAGAGACGCTCTGCAGTGGACACATCTGTTTCTCATGGCAGCTTGTTCCATTAACCGTCTCAGATATCTCCTGCACAGCTTCTGTGTGTCTGGGGCCATTTAAATGTTTTTGTATTATTATTATTATTATTATTATTAGACATCTAGTTGAATCAAATAGGCATTTATTAAAAAGCAGGCAGTTGCTGTGATATAAATATTTAATGTCAGCAGGGGCCATGAACAAACAGGCAAAAGGCCACAGCTTCCAAAAACATAAACTCCATCAATTATTTAACAGGAGTGTTGCTTCAGTGAATGGACGGTCAGGCTCCAGTAACAAAGGCCTTACAGTGTGCTCACTATCATGTCCGAGTACTTTACTGCTCTGTTCATGCTCTATTTGTGAAATTTTGATGCTAATGGTGGACGTTACAGAAATGTACTGATGAAATAGATATACAAAATAAACATGCATTAAAAGGAACTACTTTTATCATTATCTAACGGTGACCTTTGTAACAGCCGTTGTTTTGTGATGAACAATGTGTTTGAATTGAAAAAAACCCTGTAAAATAAAGTGTTAAATAATGTTTGGAAAAATGCAGGTGTGATTTAATTTATTATTATTTTTCAACACAACACTCAAGAGCTAAGGCTAGCTAGCAATGGCAAGTGCTAAGTGACACGATCAGTGTGTAAATCCAGCGTACAAATTTGTTTTACTCAAATAAGCAAAGATTGACTTTTAAAAGTTTTAAAAATCAAAAGAATTCATATTTTAGAGTATTAGCAATTCATTTTATTTCTAGAAAAACTACAGCAATGAAATGATGAAAATAAATATCCAAAACAAACGTCTTAAAATGGAGTTGCTAAAAAAAAAAGCTAATTTTATTATCATTGTTTACTAATGATCTTTTGTAACAGCTGTTGTTTGATTAAAAGGAATGTGATGAACAATGTGTGTGATTTGAAGACCACAAAAATTGAGATGTGATAAAGTTTTTAACAATTTAAAAAAAAAAAAAAAAGAATAAGCTAAGTTGCAAACCCAGACATAAGCTAACAGATGCCTGCTAATGTCATAGCTAGCTAGCAAAATCAGGAAGGAGAAGTGATGCAGCTCTACACTGTTTTAAAAAGAGCAATTTGTTAAAATATAAAATAATAATAATAATTCACACAACATATCAAGCTAGTGAAACCTAGCTAGCAAAGATAAACCTAGCTAGCTAAGTTAAATGAGCAGTGTGTACATGCAGGATATAAACTTGTTTAGCTTCAATAACTGAAGCTTAACTTGTTGAACTTTTTGAGAACTGATATCAAATGATGGCTAGTTTAATAGATTATCAGTATTTCTGAGTTTTTAAAACGTTATAATGACATTCTGTCTGTTAAAAAAACATGATATAATGTCAGAATAATGCACCACAACAATCTAAAGAAAAAAAAAACAAGCTAAGAAACAAGGAAAGCTCCAAGTAAATTGACATGTAAAGCAATTTAATATGAATTAGCTTGATATATATATATATATATATACACACACACACGCACATATACACACAACACCTTAAAATTATATATATACACAATCAGTGGCACAATCTTATATATATAAGATTGTGCCACTGATTGTGTTTGGCTAAAAACAAAGGGAAGTATTAAAAATGACATAATGACAACTTTGAACATGTGTCTTGGGACTATCCAGTGATTAGATATTAATTTAGCTATTATATCCCTATTATTAGTTATATTATCAGATAATTCATGTAGGTTCATTTCCCTTTCTCATGTATGTTGTCTGATTTGAGCCTTTTATTTGTTACTTCCGCCTCCGGGGGGCGTAAATATAAAAAAAGCCCCGCCCACTCAGGCTCCTAACGCGTTTTGACATTTCACACAGTTTGGTGCGGGAGTGTGCGGGGTGTAAGGCTCTCGACCATTTCCTTCCATTTAAATATCGAGCTTCTTTTTTTTTTCTCCCCCCAACTGAACAGGTTGTACCCTGGAGGAAAGTCGGAGCTTCTAAACTGATCAACTACCAATAATCATAATATAGTATTAATATGAATATGAATAATAATAATAAGAGGGAGGAGTAGAAGTTATTGGAGCGTTTTGGAGTCATTGCGCTTAATTATAACGGGAAAAGAGGCTCTATGATGATGTTCTGAGACTGGAAATACAGCATAAGGTGAGTAGATGAACTGCTTTAACTAAAAATCAGAAAAGCAGAAAATCTGGAGATAATGCTTACATATTGGTGCTCATGTGTATTATGAATCTTGAGTAGACCTTGCTTGAGAAGGAGAGAGAGAGAGAGAGAGAGAGAGAGAGAGAGAGAGATCATTTGTACTGAATGGAAATCTCCTCCATACAAACACTATTTTTTGCACACCTTTGGCATCAGAAGAGATAAGAGTAACAGGATACTTGGGTGCACTGGTGTGTGTTGGTGTGAAACCACAAGTTTGGCATTTTAAGTATGTGATGGTTGATGTTTGACTCCTCTGTCAGTTCATTTGCCTTTCTATTCTGTCCTCCAGTGCGTGTCTCCTAGTCTTTCAGGTGTGCATACACAGCTGTGTGATTTCACCACTGCACAAATCTGCATGTTGTTACAAATCTGCATATTGTTTTTTGGACATTGTCACAAAGCGGCAGCAGCAGCCTGTATTTGTCACATATACATTACAGCGCAGTGAAATTCTTTTCTTCACATATCCCAGCTTGTTAGGAATCGGGGGTCAGAGCGCAGGGTCAGCCATGATACGGCGCCCCTGGAGCAGAGAGGGTTAAGGGCCTTGCTCAAGGGCCCAACAGTAGCAGCTTGGCAGTACTGAGGCTTGAACCCCCAACCTTCTGATCAGTAACTGCCCCTTTACTGTACAGAGCAGCTTTACAGAAATATATACATTATAATTGTATCCCTAATGAGCAAGCCAGAGGCGACGGTGACAAGGAAAAACTCCCTGAGAGGTGTTGAAAGATGAGGAACTGTGTACTACATGGTCAGAAAGTGCAATTGTGGTGTCTGGTCTTTCACGCGCTTCTGAGTGCATTGCTTTTTAATCATGTCACTGGTGTCCCGTGACATCGTGTTGGTCGTTTGTAGGTGTTGCACAGGGTCTGAGTCTCAGGGCATTTTCACTTTGCTCCACCTGCTCCCTGATATTTGTTCATAAACCTGGAAGTAACAGAATATCCTTTTATTTTAGTTGTTATATATAAAAAAATAAATAAAGTGCAGCTAAAAAAGTCCTGCAAATTAGTCAATTGTGTTAGCTTTATATGATGATATGGAATGCAAAACTTTAACTGTTTATTTATTTATTAAAAGAGAGGGAAGGTCTAGCCTGCCTCTCTTGGAGAAAATGTCACCTGGTCTTTTTCCACTTTGTCCACTTTGGGTGAGTCTGTGCCCACTTATTTTGTCTACGCTCGTAGACTGTTGTGTGTGAAAATCCCAGGAGCTCAGCAGCTTCTGGCACTCACAACCATGTCACGATCAAAATCCCATTTTGCTCTGCTGACACATGATTGGCTATTGGATATTTGCAGGAACGAACAGGTGTACAGGTGTTCCTGTTAAAGTGGAGACATGACTGGACTGTGAGCTGAATTTTCCACACCAAACCCTGCAGAATAATCTGAGAAGATGATTGTTTTCATCAGTGGGACACCTTTTGTGATTGACAGGAGAATCAGCCTCAAAGTCGGCCTTCTGATTATCTTCTGTTGTGACTCTAAGAATCAGTGTGTGAGATCAGACTGTGTCACAGAGTTAGCAGTGCAGATAGTAGACCCGACACAAGATCCTTTCTTAGGTATCTTATGAAGTCTGTGTAAGCCTGCGTGTAAGCCTGTGTGTAAGCCTGCGTGTAAGCCTGCGTGTAAGCCTGCGTGTAAGCCTGCGTGTAAGCTCTTTTATATGATGATTTATATGATTTTGTGGGATTTTTTTACTACCTCTTCCTGGCAGAATATACTAATAAGGAAAGGGGATTGGGTAAAACTGGTGCATACATACAGGGACAATAAAGAGCACTGATGATGGGCCATAAATATAAGTAGTGCAAAGTACAAAGGTACAAGATTAAAGGTTTATAACTCTTGGTGTAAATGTTCTAGCAGCGTTTAGCCCTGCCCAACCTGTCTTTCATAGATAAAAGATATCAATAGAAGATTTAATTTTTGTCATCCACATCAGGTTCTTTGCTGGTAACAAATGTTTTCTGGTGGATTATTTTAGACTTCTGTGGAACCGAGCGCAAAAATCAGCACCACGAACGCTTGAAGAAGTCAGAAGCGAGTCTGGGGCTGATTTCTTTCTCACCCAGACTGTTGATTCCTGCAGCCTTTCACTGACAGACACGTGTGAAATATAATCTCCCTGTTTTTCCCACAAACTCCGTTTGGAGGAGAAGCTATAAGTGTTTAAGCACACATTGTCCAATCAAAGAGCAAATGACACAAAAAGACAGATAATAAAGAAGTTTATTGTTTTTGCAGCTTTTCAGTTGAACAGTTTCAGTTCTGGTGTACAGAGGAACTTGCAACACTCAGAACTGACAGAAATAATGAATGCAGCTGCCTGTCTTTCTTTAAATATGTGTGTGAGATCATATTATCACTCCTATTCTGTCATCAGTGAGACCTTGTTATACAAAGCAATACTTAACCCTAATAGTTTCAGTGTCGAGGTATTTATAGATTTTAGACTTTAGCCTTCACATCTGATATCACCACCAGTCCCTGACGCAAGGATCCAAATATTTGAAATATCTTGAATGTATAAATATGTCTAGGCAAGAGGCACAAACACACTGTATTTTGGTCAGTGGATATGGATAATATAATTTTTTTTAAATTTTTTTTTTTTAAAGTCCAGTTAGAGTTGATTAGTGAGTGTGTTATATGTTTTGCCATCACTAATTAGCTTATAAGTAGTTACATGTTTCATGTTAAGCAATATCATGTACAGTAACATTCAGATCCTCTTCTGTGTTACGTAAGAAAGGAAATAATGTGCTCATAAAATCATGTGTTGTGGTGTATTTCAAGCCCAGCGATACACTCCGACAGAAACGTCACAGCTCTGGACTCTTGCAATATTCATAACCGAAGATGAAACTTGACCTGAATGAATGAAAACCTTCACAGCCAACATTTTACAAAAAAGAAAAAAATGTTGGATCTGAATCACTGATTTTTTTTTCTTTTGTTATCAATTTTGGATCCAGATTAGAAGCAGATTCTCATAAATATAGGCTGAAGACAACTTATTGAGGATGGATGAAGTTTTTTCTGTAATCAGTGGCTAAAAGGTCATCTGATATTAGGTGACTATAGTCATGACCATAATGTTGTGAAAGTTCACTTTAATGATTAAATAAATTACTAAATACAGTACTGTGCAAAAGTCTTTTTTTTTTTTAAAAATACAAACTTTGTTATAGATTTTTATTTTCTGACTTCTACATTATTGATTCAGTACAAAAACACTTTAGATTCCAAACATGAGTTTTCCAGGACAGAATGAAACATTACAGAAAAATGTTTGTATGTCAGTAATAAAGCAGCAGATTCCATAAGAGACACTTTTCAGATAAAAACATAATGAAGGCTGCTGGGTTTCGCTGCAGAAATAAGAAGCGAGTCGACAGTCAAAGTCTCCAGAAGAACTGTGGCTGCTTCTGCAAGATGCTCAGTAACACTTCCAGCTCATTTCCTTATAAAACTGCACACACTGTAAGTGAGACTACTATTTTATTTTTAAAGCGAAGGATCGTCACACCAAATATCAACTTTATTTCACTGATTAATGTTTACTGCTCTTTATAGTATTTTTTAATGTAGAAAGATTTAGTTTCATTATTTTTGAAGGCATCTTTGCACTACAGTATTTCTTTGCATATGCTTAAGACGTTTGCACAGAACTGTACGGTTAATTAAAGATGAAAAGTGAGTATGGCACTCCTTTCTGTACCTGATACATTACTTCTGTTCTACTTTCACAAAACCACACTGCATGAAAGGACTCTGAGTCATCTATAGCTTTACACTGTCCACAAAAAAACCCCCCACACATTAAAAGCTAAAAAAATTTAAAAATACAAATAAATTAGAGAAATACCTACAAATGAATCCTAATAAATAAAGATGTATAACATAAATAAATAACACAGTAGATTACATAGAACAAAAACACTGGAATTGCATACAGAAAGAAAGTAAAATTAAGTACAGTAAATAACAGTATAAATTTACAATAAATAAAATACTGTAGAAAAAATGTGTTTAAAAAAATCCTGTCAGCATGATGATATGAGTAAATAGTAAATAACTAGGAAATGTTTCTGTAATGTATGATTTGATATGAAGAATTTAGATTTCACACTGAGATATACACAGCAGTGCAGAGTGTTTCTCAGGGTGTTGTGTGTGGCTATATGTGTGACCTTTATGGCTTTCTCTCTATCTGTCTCCGAGTCTGAGACACTGAATGCAAACTTATAATAGGTATCATGAGGTCACCAGAATCAGGGACACATGACACTGCTCTGCTCTGGATAGAGACAGATAGAGAGAGAAAAGACGTACGACGTATGAGACGAAGAAAGCCAAGAGATAAGCAAAATATCAACACCAAGGCCGTGAGACAGAATGGGTGATTACAGAGATAATATCAGTTAATAGCGTGAGACATGGTCAGTTTAAGGAGAAGAAAGAAAAGAATGAGAGATCAGGAATGAAAAACTTGACATGCAGCCGGTCGTGCCGTCTCCGCTCTGGCCCGAACTCAGCCTCACTCTCCAGCGCTTTGGGTCCAAGTGGAGAATCTCCAGCTCGCTCATGGAGCTCAGCATCGGGCCACCCTGCTCCAGCTCCAGCTGTGAGTAAAGCCAGCTGTGTCAAGAGAGAACCGCTGATGATGTCCATCTCTCGCTCTGAGGTCTAATTGTGTTTTTGTGGCTGTGCTAACCAGAATCATGTCCTTTGCTTTGTTACTAATAATTTGAGATTTGGTGTTGTAGCGGTCTCTTGTACGGATCGAAGTCACCGCAATGGTGAATCATAATGTCGACAATAAATGTCAGCAAATTTCTTTTAAATTGTTTAATTGAAGCATGAAACGACAAAGCTTGACAAGTCCTTTCAGAAATGAAGCTGTAAAATTTCCAGACTCCAGAGACTGCACAGATTCTGGGCTAATGCTTTTGGCTTTAAAAAAAGGCAAGACACTAACAAAATTTAGCAAAACAGTCCAGTGTGAATTATTTACATTATTTACATTACATTTACAGGGTTTAAGAAGATGCTACGTAAGTGCATTGTGGTCTCTGTTGAAAAACATATCCTCCTCACGCTAGCACAAAAAAGGCAACAGTTTGAGAATACCATAAAGCTAACTCCCTGTTACATTCGAGCTAGTGTGAGAGTAGCACAGCAAAGGAAACAGTACAAGTTTTTTATTTGTTTATTCATTTCTTTTTTTATAATCCCACAGTGGCAATGCTAGAGTTGCCACTCTGGGAATAAGCCTTGCCACACCAACTCGGACCAACACTCAGCCAAATCTCTTGAGAATTAAGAGCTACACAGCCTCCATTAGGCCAATACAGAGAAGTCATAATGAGGCTATTCATTTTGTAGCAAGAATCAAATCAGATTTTCCACAAATGCAGTTTTGTAGTTCTCGGTTGTGCCACGTCTTAGAGCGCCCTGCCATCTTGCTTCAACCTGGACATGCTACTGATGAAATCGTAGCCAAATTTTTGTCCAAGGCATAAACATAATAAATGACGCACACGTGTTGAGAAATCAAACCACTGCCACTGTAGAGCCTTCTTTATTGACTCTCCACTTGTTCTGGAGCCTGCTCTAAATCTCAGGAAGAGCTGATCTCAGGTCAGGGAACATGTTTTATGGAACTCAGGTTATCTGAGAGAGACATGAGGCGCTGCACAGTTTAAAGTGTTCCCTGCTTAATATCATATTGCATCACAGAGCTGGGGGTGTGAAGGGTCAATTTATTTTGGGCCAGCTCACATATGTCAGAGCAAGGAAACAACTGTACAGTGCTGTGGGGACTTTACAAAGATTTTAAACATTAAACTGACATTGATATGTATGGAAAGAACTAACTTATATCTGTACTGCTATGTAGTAATAATATTTTGATGAAACTGTTTTCCTAGGTGGAATGCGTATACCCAGGATGCATGCCAGCTGGAGGAGAACCAAGCTCCTTGGAGTGATGATGATTGTCAACTTTCTGATTTACATTCTGGTGGAGATGACACGGAGTTATGGCAAATGGGACCCCACGAAGCCCCACATACCATCTGAGAAATTCTGGAAAAAGCCTGAACTCAGCAAGGCCTTTTGGAACCGCCAGCAGCAGCATGTTAGCTACATTCACAACCCACTAATCGTTCCCACCAGTGTTGGCACCACCATCGTGTCCTTCACAGAGGCGACGCAGTCCTCCAGTCAGCCGAACTACACAACCAAGACAGACCATTGCAAACCAGACTTTACAGTGACCACACAGATTAAGGATTACAGTTCCCTGCCTCAGCGCTTCAAAGATTTCCTGCTGTATATGCAGTGTAGGTCGTACCCGATGCTAATAGATGCTCCAGGTGTGTGTTCTGAAGCACCTTTCCTGCTGCTTGCTGTGAAGTCCCTGACGCCTCATTTTGACCGGCGCCAGGCTATCCGGGAGTCCTGGGGACGCGCTGGGATCCTGGCCAACCACCGTGTAGCCACCGTCTTCCTCTTGGGCAAGACAGGAGGAAGTGATTACTTCCCGAATGTTTCAGCGATGCTTCATTACGAGGCGTCGCTGCATGGAGACCTACTTCAATGGGACTATCGCGACACGTTCTTCAACCTCACACTGAAAGACGTGCTGTTCCTTGAGTGGATGGCCGAGCGCTGCCCCTCAGCTCGCTTCATCTTCAAGGGTGATGATGACGTCTTCGTGAACACCCGAAGCATCCTGAGTTTCCTCAGTGGACTCTCAGAGACCAAGGCACAAGATTTATTTGTCGGAGACGTGATCAGTGAAGCTAGGCCACACCGGGACAAGAGGCTAAAGTACTACATCCCTGAGAGTGTATTTGTTGGGCCTTATCCACCATACGCAGGTGGGGGCGGTTACCTGTACTCTGCTGACGTGGCGATCCGGTTGAGAAACATCTCTCAGCAAGTCTTGCTTTTTCCCATCGATGACGTCTACACCGGGATGTGCCTGCAGAAACTTGGCCTGGTGCCCGAGAAGCACCAAGGATTTAGGACTTTTAACATAGAGGAAAAGTACAGAGAGAGTGCATGCGCCTACCAAAATTTAGTGCTGGTGCATCCCAGGAGTCCGCAGGAGATGATTAAAATCTGGGGTTGGATTAGCGACCCTGGGCTGAGGTGCCAGTGAGATTGGACAGTGGTTAAATGGACAGTGGTTAAATGGACTGATGATAAATTTAGTTGCTAGGGTCATAAAAGTCTGATGCTGGATCAGCTGCTGGTCTGGATGTTGTTGTAGAGGACCAACATCTGATTAGATCCTGATCTTCAGAATTTCTGGTCTTCAGTTGTTATTATTATCTCCAATCTGTGACCCATGACTGAACTTCAGATGAGTGCAGGATAGGATTGCTAATATCGTATCGTCTGTCAGGTATTCCATTTGAAACTTTTAAGTGAAAGAGTTAGCGGGCTAGTAGCAGTGCACTTCTAAGAGCAAGCACTTCAGCCTTGGCTCTCAACTTGTGCAGCAAATGTCTTGCTTCACTCATGTGGTATCAAACTGCTTTTTTAATATCTTTTTTTTTAATTATAATTTTTAATATATTTTTAAAGTAACAGTTACAAACCTAAACATTTACACTTTTATGCAGATTTATTTACCTGATATTCAGTGTTAATTTATTTTTATACACATTAAAATAACATCAAACTCATTTTTATACACATTATATAACATCAAACTCATTTTTAAAGGTTTATTTTTTAACAATTTATAATAATTTCAAGGGAGATTCCAAGAAATCCAAGACTTTGTCATGTGCTTGCCTTTTTTGTTTATTTTCCTGAGCACTTTTTATCTTCTGTTGGCTCAGGGGGAAAAAAATCATTTGATAATTCTCATAAATCTGCTTAACAACTAGCAAAATATATGATCTGATATCTGCCTAGCAATGTGTCTGTATCAAACTACACATTTTGTTTGGAGCTCAAGCTACACGCCTAATGTAGCTAACAAGCAATCTATCTTACACAAAGTTGTTTTAAAAAGTACAAGCTCAGAATATTTTAATAATTAAACACTATCTGCCTGTCACATTACATTGTTACAACCGAAGACTGTCATTTGAGTACATTAATTTAAACATAACTAGCTAGTTAGCTATCAGCTCTGTAAGACAATTTATTACAAACTGAGAGTTGTCACCGCATTAGCTAATAGCTAAATAGCAAACTGGCCTGGTAATTAGCTAATATCATTTGAGGAAATAAAATATTAAATAAAAGGAGTTATTAAATAAGTCACAGGCATTCGTGCTGTAGTTAAACTAGTTCAAAACTCGATCGTAATCATTACAACGGTACAATTCTGCGATTAGGTCTAGTGGGCACATCGTGCTAAGGAAATTCTGTTTGTCCGAGATGGCCGCCTCGATAACATTTCAGTGTTCAGCTACACTGTGAAGTTTTGTACATATTAAGAGATGACAGGAAGTCACACTGTGATCGGAATCAGCTCGGCAGTCTGTATGACATCAGTGAACTACTAAATGTGGTTTGAGAAAGATTTACAGATAGGATTTTGTGTTTTGAATGCTTGGCAAACATTCCTTTGATTTCGTTTTTCAAGGTAATTCACAATTTAACAGTGATTTTTTAAAAAAAAGATTTTAATTATTTTTATGATATGTAAACTACAGTATTGTCTTCTTATAATGATGGATGTTGTCATCATAGCAAGCATAAGGGCTATATGATGTAAGCAAAATTTGTTGGTAACAATCAGCAAACAGTACGTTATAATCTGTTAACTGGAACGGGACTTTGGAACAGAGATTACCTCATTAGTCTGTGGAAACGCTCATGATACTTTGCACGTTTGAGGTTTACAAATTTTATTGTAAAGCTGCGTAAGGATCCTAAATTAATTCAGATTGGTCTCAGACTAGATCTGGACTTAGATCAATCTCCACCCAAGTGCACTGTGTAGGGACCAAAAGCCATAAACTTATTGTCCTAAATAGTGTATTAATATGCGAAGTATGGAACAAACTTAATAATTTATATATTGCTAGTTCTGATGTGTGTGTGGATAAAGAAATTGTTTAGCCTTTTTTTAAATGTTATTATTTAACAGTTCGGACATTTTGAATATTGTTGTATTTATGCATTTTTATGAATTGTGTTCATGTGTTTATGTGTGAGAGAGATTCTGTTTATCTCTGTTTTAAACAAACTGCATTTCACCATTTCAGGATTACATTATATCAATTTTTTTCATTAAAAGAAAAAAATCTATATATTTTTTCTGAACTGCTGTATTAAATTGTAGTATTTTAGTGTCTTGTTTTTTTTTTTTTGTTTTGTTTTTTTTTGAAAAAACCTGCAAAGAAATGATAGCAAGTGAAAATATCTTGAATATGGGAAAATTCAACAAATATTTCTTATTAAAAAATTATTTTACATTAGATTTAGGATTGTTAATCCTGGTTTTAAATTGATTAAATTTGTCTTATTTTATTGACAGGTATTTTTCCTTCTTTCCAGAAATAAATGCTTTAAATTATAGCAAATTAATAGAACAAGACTATTTCAAGCTTGAAATTATTAAAAGAAAAATCTAGAAATTGGTTTAATAATCATATATTTACATTCATTGCCATTTTCATTACAACTGGAAATAGGAAATACTTGATAAATTTGGCTAGTTTCAAGATATTTTCAGTTGTAAGATGTCATTTTATTTGCATTGTGTTGCTTTTGTGTTTATCTTATACGATAACGTATCTTTTTATGTCCTTTTAAACCATGCAAAACTCAGTCACTGTTTTCAGCAGTAAATTACACATCACTGGAAACGAACGCCGTTTTATCCATCCTTCTGTTTGTCTCAGCACGCACTTGTCTGATTGTTGATTTGGTGCGTTGTGTCATTTGTAACATTTTTGGTTTTGCACTCGAAAAGATAAAAAAAAAATTCCATTGTGTACTTGTGTTTGTTAATATATCTTTCTAAAAAAATGAAAATATTATCATTTAAGGAATAAAAGCAACATGGATATTTCTACAGTGTGAGTATTTAATAAGAAATACTTGGTTATAGGAAAAAAAAAATCAAGACAGGGTTTGGGTTTCCTCCAGGTTCTCAGGTTTCCTCCCAGCTCCCAAAAATGCGGGAAGGTGGAACAGCTACACAAAATCGCCATTAAGCGTGAGTGTGTGTGTGTGTGTGTGTGTGTGTGTGTTTACAGTGTGATTACTGTCATCTAGTGGGCAGGTGAGTATAATTACTGTCGATCACAGCAGAGCACTTTCACAAACACTTCCAAGGAGAACTTTCCAAAAGTGTGTACCATCATGCAAAATCCCCCCTTACTGAAAAAATATGGAAAAGGAGGCAGAAAAAGTTTGATTTATTTAATTTAACTCCTTCCTAATCATCCCACTATAAACATTACAGACCAGTAAAATAATGTACACTGTGGATGTGTTGAACACATGGAAATGAGTTTTAATCAAATAAACTGTTTTGTAATAAATCCAATTTTTCTTCAGTCCTTTCAATACATATTACCCAAATACAATCATTTCTACACTCGTCTAGTGTAAAACTTCTGAAAGGTTCTTTCTAAGGTTCTCTGTAGAAGTGAGTTTCCCTTTCAGAAAATACTAGAGGCTAGAACTTTCCAGAGAAAGTTGGAAAAGTGTTTTTTTTTTTTTTTTTTTTTTAAGGAATAAAAACGCATGGTGTGTGCTGTTACAGGAAAATAATAAACGACCGGGTGGTGTGACTCCTTTCTGAAAACATACTGTTACAAAGCACTGACACTGGAGACTCCTTCCAGAAATGTTAACTAAAGGAAAGGAACGATTCATTTGAAAAGGAAATCGAAATATTGTGATATGATTATTTTTGTCATGTCCTTATCCTTACTTGTGTTCCATGTTATCAGTAATGATGTCTTTCAGGCGTATTGATAGTTTCATGGGATACTCCAAGAAATCCAAGACTTTGTCATGTGCGTGTCTTTTTTGTTTATTTTCCTGAGCACTTTTTATCTTCTGTTGGCTCAGGGGGAAAAAGATCTTAGATAATTCTCATAAATCTCATAAATCTGCTCATCAGCTAGCAAAATATATGATCCTTCTTCCTCCTTCCGTAAATTTTAGATAAACGTTTCAGAAAACTTAGGCTATAAATGTAACTTTTGTTCCATTTCTAAGTCCATGTGTTAGTTGTTAGAGTAGAAATGATAACCTATGAAGAGTGATGCATTAATATAGTAAACCTGTGATGTAAATTACATTCAGAGCTGCAGGTATAGAAAATTAATAAACACCTTCTGACCAATCAGATGGTATAAAACAAATTGAAAGGATATAGGGTTAGGTTAAAACCCTACACAAAAACAATGAAGGAGAAAAGAGCTGGTAGAAACGTGGTTACAAAAGCCTGGTCAGATCATCCCCCTCATGCGCTCTCACAGCGCCCCCTGCTGGTAGCAGAGCAGGATGCTGTTGCGCATGCGCAGTACACTAATTACCAATATAGGGCAGGTGATTTCAACTGAGTGGCCTTTCTGTGAAACTAAACTACCATCCACATGCACACTGTGTCTGTTTTGCTTATTATAACAGTTAATATCAGTTGAAAATGCTTGGAGGCTGTTTGTTGTGCACAGTTTGCACCCTGTTAATGATCCACATTGAGGCTGTGGTGAAATGCCATATGGTAAATTCTACAGTGGACTTTATTGTAGTGGGATTAATACATGGATTACTTTATTCCACTGCTCACTTTCTGTCTGTTTTTATTTATTAGATAAATGAACATGATGCCCCCATGGCTGCAGGTAAAAATGTCTTTCTTTGGTTTAAACTTTGCACTATTCTGGCTTTCTGTTTTTACTATATGCATTGTGTTTGAACCATATTTTGTTAATATAAAGTGTCAAAAGGTAAGCTATAAGAGATAGATTGTGTTTTTGGCTTTATTTTGAAACTGAAACTTGAAGAAAAAAAAAACCAGAACAACAACAACAGGCAAAATTCAAAATCCTACCCTCTACCCCGTTTATGATTTATTACCACTGACACAATGAATGTTTATTAGTGTTCTCTAGTGCTAGAAGTCTTTTTCTGAAACCGAACATTTTGACCAGTTTAAGAGAATAGGCATTTAAAATGGCCAAGAAGGCCTATAGTTTAGTGCATATGTTTATCTCCCTTTGAATTTTGAAAGGAAAAAATACCACTATTGTGATATTTATATGCTAATAAATAAAGAATATTACAACTGACAGGATCCAAAAGCTGTATATATATATATATAAAATAGTAGTTTAGTTTCACAGAAAGGCCACTCTTACATATGATTGAACAACAGTCTTGTTATAAATTGAATTAGTTTTTATTTTGTACTATTCAAGGGTATACAAACATTTGCACTTGACTGTGTATACAGATACCCACCAATTTAATCTGTGAAAAAAGCTTTGGTTGAGTATATAAAAGTGATACTAGTGTATCTCTTATATGTTCCTCTTCCCCTCTATGTTCCCCTGGCGTCCTTGTGAAAGGATCTCACCAGCGAAATGCCTTCTATGCTTTGCGAAGCTGCCACCAGATCCTTTACGGCGACAGCGGCGAATTCTTCTCACCTGACTACCTGTGCTCGAACCCCGCGGTCTGGTGCAACTGGACCATCCAGGTGCAGCCTGGGAAACGTGTGCAGGTCTATCTAGAGGACCTAACACCAGAGCACGTGTGCCACCTGAAGACCGATCAGATCCACCTGGATGAGTCTCCGGTGTCAGCTGGAGAGAGCCGCATCCTGGAGCACTGCTGGAGGAGTAGCATGTACACATCCATCTCAAACACGGTGCATGTGGTGCAGCTCATCCGCCCAAACCCGAACCCACCACATCGGGGGTTTTACGGGGCGTACCAGGCTTTTGGCCTGCCACAAACTCCAGGTGAGGATGTGGCCTTGGGTTAATGTTGGGTTTATGGACAGTGTTGTGATCTGTGAGGTGCATTTTTTTTTTTTTTTTTTTTTTTTTTTCCCTGGATTGCTCTTAAGTCATCAAATCCTCACACATCCCAAAAATTTGCCCAGAATAAAACACCACATGATTATACTTATGAATCAGATCTTGACCAGTGATCCCAACTCTGGGATCTTGCAAAATTTCTAGTAAACAAACATGACAGGAGTGTGATTAGCTTTCAGAGTAAATCTTTAAAGGTGCAGTACGTGCACTTTTCTAGGTGAGTGATACTAAACATCCAAAAGGGGACCATCTCCGAGATAAGGAATGATCCAGTTTAGACTATAAGAGAAAACAGAAGGCATCAGTTCAGATCAGCATACATTAGTTATTGGTTTTTTATGCATGAGGCTGGCCATGAGAGGACTGTGAGTAGATCTGAGGGGTTAAGATTGAATAATCTGAGAAGATAATCAGCCTAAACCTAAAAATGTTTGAAAGTCATGAGAAGGAAGTTACCCTGAGAATTGTCTGAATTAATACTGTGGCTCAGACATGAGGAGATTTCATTTTTGATTTTTATAGGCAACAATTTGCTGCTGTCCAAATATGTTATAATTATCAATCTTGAAAAATTGTGCATTTTCTTTTGGCTGTTGTAATTATCATTATAATTGTTCATTATCATGAAGACTATTTTACTTACATAAACACTGACATTTTGAGAAGTGTTTGATTTGTGGATCTTTTGCCAGCACTGGTGGGATGATCATGTTTGTTCACTTCAGACTGGGAGTAGCTTAGCAATGTCTTTTTGTTAAGGCTAATTGTAGACTGAAGGAACTCCTGACAGTTTAATCTAATCCGAATCTAATCTCCACGACACTTACTTAGACCTCTTTGTTCCTTCTTTGAGATCTAAATGAGGACGTATCGGAGGAAGAACAAGTCAAAGTGGAAGAAACGGAAGCCAAAGATGCAGTGACAAAGATCCCTAGACGGAAAAGCTTCTCAAATGGACTAGAGGAAAATGTTGACGATGCTCATGTTGAGCATATAGGAGTCGGCCACAGCATCAGCCCTCAGCTGAATGAGATTCGTACACCCACTACAGGATCTTTCAGAGAGATCCGGAAGATCAGAGGCGGAGCCAAGAACCAAGAAGTACCCTTTCATGGTGCTTTACCTCAGGATGACGTTGATGAGTTGGTTTCAGTGCCGACAGGAATACCAAACTGGATAACAGTCGAGAAGTACACTCCGATGTTGTTTGATAATGGGCCACATGGCCCACACACTTTGGCTCCCACTTACACCACACACTCCTTCTCCTCATCCACTGGTACCACACTGACACGGTATACCAAAAAGAGAGCACCAAAAAGAAAACCGGTTCTCGCACAGTCATCTACCACGACAGCTACTGTGAGCAAAAATGAGGTTACACACTTCAGCCAAATGGCCTCTCAAACGCCTGATGATCCAACTGACGCCAAGATCACAGAGCCATCAACTCCACTGGTTGAAGATGTTGGTGCAGTTTCCATGGAGATGCTAAAGACTAACGGTGCCACAGCTTTGCAGGCTGCTTCTGAAGAGCATGTTGGGGGTCTTGTGGAGAACAGGCCAAATTCAAAAAAGATGAAGCAATCTCACGGAATTAAAGGTACTGTATGCATGTTTTAATAACTTGGTAAACCCGGTGGTTATTTTTAAAAGAACAGGGAAACAATTGTTACATTTAGTGTCTTGCCCCAAATGAGCATTTTCTTCTTTTTATAATTTTGGAAGTTGTTTTATTTTTGAGAACTGTGTGCTTCTAAAGTAAGCTAAAGCACCACAATGCTTCTTTCTATGAATCTAAGGTAATTAATACAAATCATGAGAATTATAATAAGACCAATAGGGATGAATAGAAGTGAAGAAAGAAAAACAGTTTCCTTATGTTTGACTTTAAGTTCAATCTGAATGACTGGCTCCTAAATCATCCTTGAGGTGATTTTTAATACTAGTCATTGTAAAAGACGTAATTTTCGTGCCTTGTTGTATTTTGGAAGTTCTCATTTCATTGAAATTTAAAATGTAAAAAAATATATATAAAGCAAATAATTGGAAGTAAAAAAATCAAATCAATTTCTACAAATATAGGCTGTCAAACAAAGGGAAAGTGTAAGTGCGGAGAGTGTATTTACGATGTACAGAACCAAGATATATTGCAATGGAAAGGGGGATTATGGAGCAGATAATGGACCAGATGATAAAGTATTGCAGATAAACCAGAAACTTGTTTCCCATGCAAATGCAAAGACTGAGACAAAGATGGCTGAATGCTTTAGAATAGTTTCTTGTGTGTGTGTGTGTGTGTGTGTGTGTGGTTTTTAAATATGCTTTTGCTGGATGTTTTGCTAAGACCTAGCAACCCTGCTCATTCAAAAATTCACAGCCATTCATCTTCAACCTTCTTCAGACTTTCTGTTTTCCTACACAGAGAAATCTCTTCCAGTCCAAAACTTCAGACTTGTGACTGAACCTCCACATTTCCCAGGGGGTGAGTGTAACATCAGGGCACCTTTTGTGATCTTATTTATTTTAGAGCATGTGCAGATTCAGTGATTTCATTTTCGGGTGAAATAATCATCGCGAGATGCCTGGATGCGCACTCGGAAATAAAGCTATACCTTTCCTTAGCTTTTAGAGTAAAGCTTTAAAGGTACGTCAGCGGTCCTTAAGGTACAATTATGTACAGTACTGTGCAAAAGTACACAGTAATTATGTACAGTACTGTGTTTATCTTATGACTTCTGTATTACTGAGTCAGTACAAAACCATTTTATATTTCCAAACATTACATATTACGCAACACACCATCTTTTCATTACAGCATTTCTATGCATGTGTCTAAGACTTTTGCCCAGTACTGTCCCTTAAATTATTTTTAAATCTATACCATATTCATATTTCTGTTTGATTTGTTCCGACATTCTCAGTTATAATTAAAAATATGTTTATATGTTATATAAAATAAGTCTCTTTCTTTCTCTGTGTCTAGACTGCAGCAGGACTTCAGTCCCCACACTCCTTTATGCCGTGTGTTTCCTGCTCTGCTTCCTTATTGTGCTGCTGATGGTGGCGTTGGGCGTGATGTATCGTCGTTACCGCCATGGGACATTCCTACCTCGCTGCCGGCACAGCAGCAGCTTCACGGGCAACGACATCAACAACAATCCTAACTCAGGAACAAGTGATGATGGAGGTACCTCCAGATCCCCACCTCCTCCACCACCCCTCCGCCTGGCTGGTGCAGCCCACGACCTTCCCCTGCTCCGATTCAGCCCTCTGGCGCCCCCTGATGGATTTGAGGGCAGACCGCAGAAGGAGAACGACGCACTTTGAACTTGACTGAAATTGCATTGAACTGCACTCCAATCATTTGGCAGCTGCACTTTTGAAGCATCACAATGTTGTTGTTTTTTTTTTAAAATGTGTTTCCTTTGTTCAGTTTTTTAGTTCTGCTCCTCCACTGTGTATTATACAAATCTAATATTATATGGAGTGTGTTTTGTTATAGACTTTTCATTTCTATTTGACACAGCATTAGGTTAATCATTAGTTTGCAAGTATTTGCCTAATTTTATTCATTATGTTTGTTCATAATTTTTATGTATTTGAATTGCTTGCAAAAAGTATTGGACCTGCTTCTGTTGTCCTGTGTGTGCTTGTGCAGTCAGTGCCAACTTCCTTAAAGTACTAAGATCAGGTGTAGTTTCTAATGTTTCAGAGCCACCTGATGCTGTCCAGGTAAACTGCAGTTGGAATAAAAAATATGATCATGCCTTTGGTTTCCCCTCTGCCAGTCTCACTCGTGTTACAGCTGCATATAACATGTAAGTTCCTGCTTTTAAGATAAGCAGCTCTGTTTTAGCTGGGGATGGAGCTACTTTCCGGGCCAGAAATGTGTCAACATAAGCATGAAATGAAGAAGATGGTGACATCCACTGTGTGGCAACATTGCAAATCAGTTTTTCTAAGATATCTATATTATCTTTAAATATCTTATTTCCACAGGTCAAGAAATAGTTTTGAACTTTACGGGCAACACCTTTTTAAAAAGGCTAGAAGTGTTATTTCGCTCACTTCCACAGCACAGAGCAATTTAGTGATCAGATCATGGCTTCATCCCCATCACAAAGAGCCTTGCTCACTAGATTTATCTCTGTGTGTTACATGGAGAGAGAAAAAACAGACCAGTTTTGGTGTGCTAAGGGTTTAAATCTGACTTCCACAACAAAGTGCCCAAGTCTGCCTGGTAAGACCAATATGATCTATATCCTATAGACCAGAACTGACAGCTAGAGACTTTTTTCTCGGCTGGTGCCTGAAACTACGCCAAATGCCAAGAAAGGTCAATTTTGCCACAAATACACTTGTTACTGGCTTTTTATATAATATAATTTGCATACTTTAATGCAACCTTACTATGCAATCATAATGTATGAGTTCTCGTCCTAAAAGTTGCACTTAAATGTATCTTGCAGTCATTAGTACAAGTCTGCACTTTCAAACAACTTTCATACTTTAGCAAGCTGCTGACTCCTACCCTGTTACACTGCCAAGAAAAAGACAGGTAGGTAATTACTTAATTTTCTAGTAGTAACTGAACCATATAGGCGTAATTTTCTTTTTGTTCTGCCAGGGACCACTTTTGCTGTTTAAAAAAGTAACCAAACAAAAACCAAAAACAAAAAAAACCTCTGCACACATTTATGTTCTTCAGAAATTAGGCTCATTATTCACATGCGTACATTAATATTCTTACTATTTATTGGTGCTTTTTATTCCTGAACTTTCCACCAACATGCACACATTAGGTCAAAGTTGACACTATTTATGGCTACTTGTTTTTCCAGTTATTACAGTTTGGATTAAACCCATTTAATTCAAGAGACCAGTTAAACAGACTAATAACTACAACAACAAGAAGAAAGGGTTGTGATTTCCAGCACTTTAAACAGATTTAAACACACACACACACACAAAGTTTACACTGGTATAAAATGTCAGGAAGATGGCACCAAAACAGATCCATGCTCATGAAGAGTAGTAATGGCTTCCCATGAAACCAAGGAGGCGGCATAAACCCACAAAAACCGTAAACCAATCAAATGAGAGCAAGATACATGTTCTAGCCAATCAAAATGTAATCTACGCTTTAGGCGCCAAATAATGTGCCAGAATAAGAGAAAGTGGATCCTGAGGTAACTGATGCTGTGTATGATGACTATTTCTGTCTCTTATACATCAGGTAATTTTAATACTTCAACCTGGATTATGGTAATCTCTGTTTACTGCCGAGCGACGGAAGCTTTCTGAGGAAAGCCATTAAGTTAGCTAGCTGACTGATTAGCTATCCACATCTTTTCATTTTTCTGTATAAGCAGGCCTGTTAAAGTTTTGTATTAAAGCCAAGACGTGTCTGTTATGTTAAGATAAAGCTAAAAAATAATCAGTAACTGGCTGTAAAGTTAACAAATTAACATGACCTTGCTAAACGTTTCACTAAGTTAACCAGCTAGCTAGCTAACATAGCTAGCTCATTTGTTTTAATTTTATATATGTACTCAAGTAATTTAATCTTACCTATTTTCTCTTACTTTAGTCATTTTTATGGATGTAACTTTGTTATGCAAAGTGCTGGAGACAAGAACAATGATCGCAGAGGAAAAAGAAAACTCAATTAGAGAAATTAAACCAATTCACACCAGAAAGTGTTTCTGACGCATTTTTACTCATCTGCATCAAGCAGGTCATGTACTGGGGTTCTTTTATTTAACTAGTGTTTAAAATCCACAGTGCTGTTTTTCTATTCTTTAACACTAGAAAACATCGTTTATTTCTTTATTACTCCAAATTCACAATGTTGTTCTCCATTAACATGATTGAAAATAATGGAGCACTTTAAGGTTTCCAAGCACTGAAAGTGTCCCTGCTCTCGGAAACCTGGTGTTTAAACGGTCAGCTCATTTCGAAAGGCTGGTTACGATTATATAGATTAGTGTTTGGGTCAGATTTGTTAGAATAAATGGCATGTATGACAATCATCCGAATGGTGTTCTCCGAACTATCCAGTGAGCTCAATTTTGAACAATGTTATTAAAGTTATTAAAGTTCTGCTGTGAGAATGAAATACAAGACAAGAGGACCGTTTACTTGGATATCTACTCAGCAACGTTTATTATCTTGTTTAGCCAAAGCGAAAGACATCCTTTTCCCAGTGAAATGTATATATATGAAATCTAATAATCAGATATTAATCTCTGGTATCATAGCTGGAATATGAAACTTTCTTTATTCCTTGAGAAAGCATGCATTAAAACAATAATAGCTGTTTGAAATTAAAAATAGTATTTCCGTTCTGAATATACCTCACTACCATCAGTGTTCTGGCATCAGCTCTTACAGTTAAAGGGTTGACTTGATATTGCAACTGAACAATTATCCAACACATAATTCAACCAAATCAGACAAGCCACGTTCTAGTATTCACTACAGGTCATATACAATCATTCAACAGTCTTACTACAGTCTTACAACTCGCAACAGGATTTAGCCTCGTTCAGAGAAGATGAGAGAAGCCCAGAATAGCCCCATCGCTGGCAAAGAAGAAATCTGAGTGTGTCTGAGTGTGTAGCGTGTTGCGACTATTCGCCATTACACTCAGCAAGGTACTGAGTGTAGTCCATGTTGGGACAAGTGCTCATTAACATGTCGTTCCTGCAAGAGGGAAAATAAAGATCAGAACAGACAGAATAATGACTGGTGAGTGTCTCAAACACAAGATCATCACGAGCTATCAGTATGACAGTATACTGTAACAAGAAACCGGAAATCACTCTGCTTTTGGAGTTTTGCTATATAACGAAATCAGTTAAAATAAGGTTTTTAAAATCCCTGCTTTTTAAAACTCTGATAGTCAGATAAAAGCGATGTTTTATACCCCAGGGCCGTTGAATTCTCAAATCTGACTGGTCAGAAGCTGATGATTAATTTTCCAAAATTTCCCAGCAGCTCTGACAAGATAAATCACGTTTATATTGATATGATATCGTTTCAGCAGTAACAGATCCTTCACTGGGACCTCCATGAGGAATCTTCACATAAACGGATTTAAAAATGTGCTATTGTTTGGCATGGTGTAGTTTTCTTTAAGAAGATTTTTGTTCATTTGTGGAAGGAGTCTCCAGTGCCAGTGCTGTGGAACAGTTAGAAATAGAGCAGTTGCAATTGTTTATTTGTTGCCGGTTGCCAGTTTATCACAATATCAATATTATATCATCAAGTTGCGCAGTTTCTCCTTCCTGTTATAGACACACCAAATTAACTGCTAAACAGCAGCAGCATCAGATACCACAGTTGTAGGGAAAAAACACAGTTACGCATTTACGCAAAAATATGAAGTGTAAATCTAGATGCTCAAACCTTCACTACATATCTCCCAGAGACTGTCTCTATTATTATGCTATTAAACTTTTCAATTACGGATCACAACAACAAATCAGTTTATTTTTGAGGTCTCAGAATTTCGCATGTTTATGATGAAGTTTTTCAGGAAAGGCCAAGTGGAAAGACCATCAGATGTGGCATGATTTATAGCTAACCATGCCGTAACTGGGCAGGTGGAATGACACCATGGCAAATTAGCTAGCTTTGCTAGCTAGGCTTGTCAGTGTTTTCAGAGTTCACTTTGGATCCAAGTCCAAATTTTACTATGGAATACACTCGAGTATATCCTTAAAAATACCTGTGGTGCTTGGTACGTGATTATTATTTTTTTATTTTCTCTACTTACATTGTCCTGATGAGCCTGTTAGCCTCTTCCTGACCCTCAGGATTTGTCTTCCTGTTGGGCCTTAGCAGAGAAAAAAACCTTATTATTCACTATACATTAAATATATAAAAGTAAACTGACAAACAACATAAAGATGTGATGCTAATAGTGTAGGTAAATAGCTATGCTTTAATTTGAATAACTAGTGTTTTTGACCACTGATTACTCACTTGCTCTTAATGATGGTCAAGACACAGTTGATGTCATCAGTGATGTCATCATCAATCAGCTCTTTAAAAAGTGATTAAATAGACATTTAGTCACCGATTGCTGGAAATGTGTTGGTTTCAGTTGCGGAAATGTCAAGCTATAACAAAAAAGAGCATTGGGCTTATTTATGAAGCAGCATGTTTTCTGATGAGTACTCACTATCGCAGCTCAGGTTGCAGATGTTGAAGGAGGGTTTTTTGGGAGAGGCGCAGGCAACACGATCAGCCAACTGGAACACTCCGTATAGCTTCCACAGTCCGCTGACACCTCTTTTATCACGGGGATCGATGTATGTGGAGTTGAAACTGGGAGGAGGTGGTGGAGCCATGGCATAATCAGTATGCGAATAGTTGGATTGGGGGTGAATTGGTAGATTGGTCTTGTTGATCATGGGCTCACGAGTTACATCTTGAAGCTTTGGAACTAGGGTTGTGGATTGGGCTTTAGGCTTCTGCGTGGTTTTTGGGAGGGGTTTAGTGCTGGATTTAGGAGGGGGTTTAGTGGTTTTAGGGGGTTTGTTAATTTTGGGGGCACCTCTGGTCTTGCGCTTTCCAATGACATCCTGTGGAGAAACTTCGTTGACGATGCTGGTGTCAAAATGCGAAGTTATATCCGCATGGCACGCGACTGTACAAAGGAAGGAAAAGGGGAAAATATTAAGGTCTATGGGGTGTTTTTCAAAATCGCAATCTAAGTATATCTCCCATCTCACAGTAGAAAACTGTGTTCCACACTGTTCAAGAACTTTGTGAGGAAGCCTTTTGGGTCTTTATTACATTGGAAAAAAGCCAGTAACGACATTCTGGGGCAAAGAAATGGGCCAAGCAAAAACAAAAAGGTGCTTGAAATTTTACGTTTTTCATTTAGAAATGAATAAAAGGTTAACAAACGAATAGAGATTGAGCATAAGGTATTAAGGAATTTAATGCATTAATGCATTAATTCCTTTAATGGAATCTAGGAAGCTGCTTTAGGTGTGTTAATGTGAAGCAGCTCCTAAGTTTAAATGATCTGCAACACTTTTCTGGCAAAAGTATTTAATTTTTTTTTGCCACAGATTGCCACAGGAATTTGTTTTAAACTTCCTTTTACAATAAGCCTACGGTTAATTTTGTTCTTGCACTACCATTTTAAAATGTTATGGATGAAATGAAATTATTCGCTTTATTTTTGTTAGGGGTAGAAAATAGTTGATTAATTGTACTTTGTTAGTGTATTTGAGTACTATTGTGGAAAATTTGTACTTTGCTCAAGTATTAGTGAATACTTGTCTTAGTGCTCAAGCAAATTTACAAGAGCAGTAGCATAAATTTTCCTCGCTAATTTTTCACTTTATCCCTCAAAGTACTTCTAGGTTTGTCAACAGAACAAACAAAAACTGTAAAAACCTGTCATTGTTCATTTTTGATCAGCTTATAATAATACTTTTAAATACTTGAATATGTTCAAATATGGATCCTAGGAATGGGTGATGTGATGAAATATCACAATATATCACAATGTATCACAATATATCACAATAATTGAAGGCATTACTGCAATATATGATACGTATCACCATATATAAGCTTGCTCACAAACTTTCAGCAGTACAACAGTGTTGCATTTAAATTTGGTGATTTATATAATGTCAAGGGGAAAAAATTATATTTAAACACTTATATATCATTTACATATCACAAACTGGATCATAAATTTAGATTTCAGACATCGATTTTTAGCTCTGTACTTCTACTTTCAGCTGGATGCTTGACAGATACCCATACTTTTACTTAAGAACAATTTCTCTGTACTTTTTTCACCTCTTGGCCAGGCTAGAATAAATTTTTATTGCATTAGTTTTTCTATATATTATTTACAGCCAAGTGCAATAGTTTGCATTCTCTTAGGTCAGAATAAAGAAGACAAATCAATGAGAAGTAACTCAACAAGATACTTAATGTGGTAGGGTTTTTTTTAAAAAAATAGAATCTACAGTAAGGAGAACATTTCCTTTTCCTCCTTTCAAACATACAGAGCAAATGCTTGTACTGGTATCTCTTAATTGTATAATAAGCATTTTTTACTTAATTGTATCGTAAGCATTTCAGTAGTAGTTATAAGAGTAGAAGTTGTCATGCTTAATTATCATTATATCAGGGCAAATACAGGTCAAAGATAGATTTTTTTAGTCTTGAACTCACTCTTTGCCACCTGGGTTTCACGGTCTGGCACATCTGGAGGTACAGTGAACATTAGTTGATCCACCAGCTGGCACTTGGGCACCACCAAGCCATCACTTACAATGGGAGTCAGCAACAGCAGAACCGCCAACATCTCCATCTCGACACGAATCCCCATGCTGCAGTCTGTGTGTGTGTGTGTGTGTGTGTCTATTTATTCTGAGTCTGTGTCCTGAGTCACTGGGCTTAACAAAGGCTCGCAGGTCATGTGAAATGCAAAAAAGATGTAAAATGATCTCGTGCTACTTTGCACAAGCAGACTTGCCCTCCAAAAAAAAAAAAAAAAAGAAAGTATAAGAAAAACAAATTCCAGTGATTTTGAATGTCACTCTCTATGACTTAGTTCTGCAAACAAAGGATTCTTCTCGGAATCTTTTTTAACTCATGAATCAAACATAGAAAGGACTAAAAGAAACAAAGAGTCTTTTGGAATTAAAACACATCGTTCTACATTAATGAACTTATTATATTAGCTACAATTTTTGCCTAGTCACGTTGGAGCACATAGTTTTTTACTTGCTCAATGGGCTACTAATGTATTTATGACTTATTCACTATATATACTATGTGGAAAATCACAGCCATGTCTGCTTGTTGAACATCCCATTCCAGATTTATTCCCCCTTCGCTGTTATAATAAGCTCCACTCTTCTCTTCTGCGAAGTCTTTCCACTAGATGTTGGAGCGTGGCTGTGGGGATTTCTGGTCATTCAGCTACAAGAGCATTAGTGAGGTCAGGCGCTGATGTTAGGCGAGGAGGTCTGGGGTTCAGTCGGTGTTCCAGTTCATCCCAAAGGTGTTCAGTGGGGTTGAGGTCAGGGCTCTGTGCAGGACACTCGAGTTCTTCCACTCCAACCTTCACACACCATGTCTTCATGGAGCTCAGACTGTATGAGTGTATGTGTCTATGTATACACTCACTGCCCACTTTATTAGGAACACCTGTACACCTGAACATTCATGCAGTTATCTAATCATGTGGCAGCAGCACAATGCAAAAATCATGCAGATACAGAACCAAGAGCTTCTGTTCATATCAACCATCAGAATGAAGAAAAAGTGTGATCTCTGTGACTTCTGAGAGCTTTTCCCAGCCTGCCACACAAGAATTTTGCAACTGTGTCGACTTCTTATCTTATTACTCCTATTTTCAAGACTTACAGTAATTATATTACTTGTAAAAGTATAACTGAGGAAGGAAAATTCCTGTAATCTTGGGATGAGATTTAAATCAAAGCTGAAATGTTTTCTTGTTTTTTGGGATCATGTTCAAATTGAAATCACTTTTAATTTGTAGATATAAAGGTTTTTGTCTGCATCATCATCATCATCATATAGAACACATATTGGGGCCAGATAAACAGAAAACACACACAAAGAGAGAGTCTGTGGTGCAAAGTGAATGCAAATGTGTGAAAATGTGCAAATGTTCAGAGCAGAGCGTCGCTGCGTTCTGTAAACAAGGCCTGGGCACGGCACTGGAGCATGCTCTGAGGGAAATGGGGAAATGCAAAAAAAAAAGACATGCAAAGAAAGCGCATTTTAAATGTTGTGTCATCGGTCAGTGTAGATTTTTAAAAAAATCCTGTGTGTCATTAAAATAAAATGTTCGAAAGGTTATTAAGAATATTGATTATGAATATTGACTATTGATTTAAAAATATTTTAGAGATCAGAGTTTATAAATTGCACGATTATTTTACACTTATCCCTATCCAGCTCTTACTGCAAAGCTTTTCAGGTTGACTTTACAGTATATGCTAATGGTATGTTAATCTTTCTGTCCATAGCAACAAAATACATTTATAAACTCATATTTATGACACATTCAGTAACTGGAGACCTTATTATTGAAAAAACTTTATTTTATTTTAAACAACTGAGTAAAAGAGTGTGAAAAGAGTGTGAGCTACAAAAAGAATAATGTAAGAATAATACCAAGCAAATCTGTTTAATATGATTTTAAAAATGGTCAGTGACTCTGTAGCCCAAAGGTAGTAGAAGGGAAATGAAAACTTTGGACACACCTGAAGCATGTGTTTTGCAAATTGAAAGATGTGTTGATGCCTGGACTGATGACTGGGTACTTGGAGACCAGGGCAACCCCTTGAACTCTTCATGTTTCTCAAACCATTCCTGAACAGTGTGTGCAGTGTGGGAGGACACATTATCCTGCTGAGTGAAGTCACTGCCATCGGGGAGTAGTAGGTTTAGTAGGTTTAGTAGGTTTAGTAGGTGGCAAGTGTGAAATTGACATCCATGTGAATGCTGAGATCCAGGGTTTCCCAGCAGAACATTGCGCAGAGCATCACACTCCCTCCACCGGCTTGTCTTCTTTCCACGCATCGGTGAGTCTTGGGCTGGTTCATGGTTCGTCCTTCCTCAGACCACTGTCGGTACATGGGTATTCACCACTGCAGGTCAGGAGCCTTGCTGAGATGCTCTGACCCAGTTGTCTGGCCACAACTATTTGGCCCCTCTCGAATTTGCTCAGGTTTTAATGCCTGCCCATTTCTCCTGCATCCAATATGTCAACTACAAGAACCAACTGTATATGGCCAAATGTTTGTGGTCACCTGACCATCATACCCATATGTAGTTCTTACCCAAACTGTTGCCACAAAGTTAGAGGCACATAAGTGTCTTCGAATGCTATGGCATTACAATTTCCCTTCACTGGGAAATGCCCCTGTGCACAAAGTGAGCTCCATGAAGACATGGTGTGTGAAGGTTGGAGTGGAAGAACTCGAGTGTCCTGCACAGAGCCCTGACCTCAACCCCACTGAACACCTTTGGGATGAACTGGAACACCGACTGCACCCCAGACCTCCTCACCAACATCAGCGCCTGATCTCACTAATGCTCTTGTATTACATATAGGGATATATATATATATATATATACTTTTTTTTTTGAAGATCCCTGATCTAAAATATCATTTACAATATTACTAATATATTACTAATTTGTTTAATATTTTTATTGCAAAACGTGGACATGGTTAAAAAAAAACTGAATAGGTGTTTCAAAGCTTTGGATTGATATGGTCCAATAGATCATAGATGCTTTCTGTATATATTTTTTTAATTTTATATAAGTGGAGCATCAGAGACCAAAAGCTTGTATGATTGTACAAGTCTGCTGGATGCGTGACGGAGGACAACACTGCACAAACTAAAGCCGCATGACGTGGACTGTGTACTATAGGCCCTCAGTGTATGAGGCTCAACAGGGCACATAACAATACCAGTTTCATGCTCCACACAACAAGAGACTTTCAGAAACTGCCTTTGATGTCTACTGTGTGAAACGCTTGGGCTCGTGTCTTGAATGGCTGGTTCCATTATGAACACTGTTTGCTTGGTGTTGATGTGTGTTAAGGGTTTTACCTTTCAGGTTTTTTTGGTTGTCCACCTGTCTAAAGAACACTGGAACAATAAGTTGAGTATCTACTGCATCAAAAAATACTAGAGCCTGAAATAAAATGTGACAATAATAATAATAATAATAATAATAATAATAATAACAATAATAATAATAATGCTCTTTTCAAGACCCAAAGTGCTACACACTCTCAGAAAAAAGTCCTATTCTATACCTTGTTGCCAGGGTTGTATCCTTACCTGTACCTTTAGTTTGTATCTTTTATCTAGAAAGGTATATCTAGCTTACCTTTAAAGCTTTACTCTATAAACTAATTATGTTCCATTTATGTATCTTAAATAACTTTAAACGTACTCTGTATCCAGGTGAAAGATGTATATTAAAGGTACAAAAGCTGTACCCTTGAGGGTGTCACTCCAGCAACAAGGAAAGGTACTACAGTGTTTAAGTGAATTAAAAAGCAAAGAATATCAAAGCGTCGGAAATAATGCCGATTACGAAACAAGCAAGTATAAGACAAGCAACAAGTGAAAAAACATTTAAGATGACATTGAACTCAATCAAAAATCTTACTAATCTTACTACTAATAATAATCATTTATTTTTTTATAGTACACACCATCTTCAATTATTTCATAATGGAATCAACAAGAGGGTGAACAACAGCATGGGTAACTAAGTAAGTGTGAGTAAGTAATAAAAAGAAATAAAAGAAATAAAAAATTTATATAGATTTTAAAATAGAGGGTTTTTTTCCAATTAAAAAGCCATGATGGTGCAAACTTTTGTGGAATATGAAAAGAACATAAAGAATAAAAAGTACTAAGGAAAATGGGGTAAAAATAAAAGATCTAAATATAAATCCCACAACCAGCTCTGCTTTGACTACACTTTAATTCCTTTAAATTCTAACTTACTGTTTTTTTTTTTTCCTAAAGCATATTATTCAGAATATCTGGTAAAACTTCGAGGACATGTCTTCTACGGGGGAGTTCAGGAGGTTAAACCTGATTATTCAACCTGCTTTTTATTTTAACTTTGGGTAAACATTGCATTTGTAATCTCTAAAATGTATGTAACACAATTGTGTCTTGAACCATGAAGCAGAATTGAAGATAAAGCCTAAATATCACTTTCAGGGAGTGGCGCTCATTGTTTCAAGCACAATGTTACCTTTCAGCCATGGAGATAATGTAATATCTGGCTATTTATTGTTGATGTTTGAAGTTAGTGCACATAATGAGGTGATGGATCATTCACAGCACAATAGTAACATCCACCATGGAAATAATATCAGCTCAGTGCTGGTCATATTGTTGCTAGAGAGGGAGGTAGAGAGGGACTGAGACGTTGTGTAGAGCAGTGGTTCTCAAAGTGGGGTCTGTGAATCATAGCCAAGGGATCTGTGGATTTTTTTTTTTTTTTTTTGTCAGACTTTGGTATTTACAGCATGAATCCATGGACCCAACCTGCCTTTCGTCAGCGGCTCTGGTAGGTGGAGGTGTATTGGTGTGGGGAATGTTTTCTCGGCACACATTGGGCTCTTCAGTACCAGTCGAGGCGTTGTTTGAATACCACAGCCTATCTGAGGATCTTATGATGCCTCTTACCAGCATGATTATGTACCACGTCACAAAGCACAAACTGTTTCCATAAACATGACAATGAGTTCTGTGTACAACAGCGGCCTCCTCAGTCACCAGATCCTAATCTAAAAAAAAGCAGCTTTGGAATTTGGTAGAACAGGAGAATGTGCAGCAATTACGTGATGAAATGGACCAGAATCTCAGAGGAACATTTCCAACACCTTGTGGATCCATGCCATGAAGAAGTGAGGCTCTATTAATATGGTGATCTCAATAAAGAAGCCAGCGAGTGTATATTTAATAACCACCTGGACGATACCTTCGACCATCAGTGAGCACATACAGTATGTTTCTGTTTTAAAAAAAAAGTATTTTATTGTAATGGTAATTTCCTCAGTCTCTGCCGCTAAACTCATGGTTTTCCCAAATTGACTGTCTTCTCCCTGTTGAGAAATTAATACACTAGCCCAACAACCAGTCAGATGTTTTATTCATTATTTAACGTGCATTTTTATCATTCTGCGTCTAAAATCCACAAGCAAATTCCAACCTATTGCAAGGGAACAATTCAGTATCTGTTTCAAACGGGTCTCAGGAAAATAATTTCCTAATCTATTTCTTTAGAAGTATGAAATAGAGAGGCAACTGTATTGTGTTGTGACATTTTGACTTGATTTGAAGACATTTCCTAAAATGTTCATCATTAAATGGACTCAACACTGACACTTTTGTTCGCTCGAGGCTGCTTTATCCATCGCTATAAGACTCAAACAGCCTGGACCAATCTCACCGCTGGGTTTGTCTGGACACACCCCCTCATTCTCTCTGTCCTGGCCCCCAGGTGGTGGAAAGATCTTCCCCTGGCTGTCTGAGGCACTGACTGTCTTCAAATAAAGAATAAATACCTACCTTTTAACCAAATCACCAAGCCAAAAGCCCTTCTTCTGTGTGTTCTTATGATTTAATAACATTGTAGTTGTTCTGGAAGGGTGACTTCTACATGCTGTAAATGTGAATTATCATATAAGCTAGGAAATAGATAAAAGACTAAACGTGCAAGAATCGATAGAATAGAGAAGGTAAAAAGTTTTTTTTGAGTGTTTGAAACTTTATGAAATACATGAAAGCATTTTTAAAACCTTTATATTTTTGACATATTAATTATTTTTGTAAGTGCAGCAAGAGTCCAATGAGACTTCACAGTATGCAACCTTTCACTAATACGCCTCTTTAAAAACATTTGAACTATTTCTGCTATACTTTCTGAAGTTTTGAAGTTTTTAAGCTCTGATTAGGTGATATTAAATGATCTTTTTTATATACTGCCTAATGTTCACAGAATACAATACAAGCTTTAATTTACTTGGATATGAAAATGGGAGGCAATTTAGAAGCTTAGGATTAATAAAACAACATTTATTATAAATACTTCTAAGATAAATGGACATTCAGGCTGGAGTGGATAGCTCACTAGGACAGTTACACTTGTTTTAAGATGATTGATGAAATCATTTAAATTTGGCCTGATGTTTTTAAAACTGTATTTTCTGATTATACAAAAAAACCAAAAAAACATCCATTCTGTAGTTCACATGATCATATTTGATAATTACACATAATGCACAAGCACGGAGGTTTTACACTGGTGTTAATGTACATTGAATGTGAATATTATCAATACATATTTTAGAAGATAGCCTTAGATTTCAACTAAAATGTTTTTATTTTATTTTATTTTTTGGATGGCTACCAATGCATTTATTTCAATCAATTCAACATGCAACTCTATATCTTATTCTTTAGCCACTATTTGTTTGTCTAGGCATCAGTGACTGCCTTCTCCTTTAGTAGGGCAAAAGAGAAACATTTATATGATGGTGACAATACAGATGTGATCTAGTATGACTTTTTTTCACTCCTCAGAACTCTAGATTAAAAGTCTCAATCACTGTACCGTCACGTCTTGTTCAGGCTACTGGCTTGTTTTTACTGTTCCACTGTTTAAAAGACATATTTGAGACTCTTGGTTACACGTAATGCCCGCTGGATTTGAGTTCTGGACACAGTTTGGCCTCAAGATCTTCCATCTTTATGGATTCCACATCTTTGCCGCTGGTGAGGCTTGCAGCGCGGGTTATCTTGGTCAGGGTTTCCTCATAGGGCGGTGGAAGGTAGACCATCAGGAAAACGCCATCGGACGTGTCAGAGCTGGTGCTGTTCAGACGCTCGGCATTGGCCGTGAGCGAAGCAAGAATCTCAGCACTGCTGTCTGCGTCCTGAAGGTCCAGTGCAATGATGTTGGCCAAACTGAGCTTGTTGCGTGAGCATCTCTGGTAGATCAGGAAGGCTGTCAGGCAGAAGATGAAGAGCAGCACCAATGGGAGGATAACGTACAAGACGATCTCAGTCTTCGCATCCTGGTCAGTTAATAGCTCATTCCAGTGGTAACCCTGCAGACAAGGATATAAAGCATTGGTATTAATTTCAGAACATGAATCTCAAGGAAAGATTCTACCATCTTTAATAAAAGGATTCCTCAGTGAAATGACGGAAGGAATCTAGGCATCAAGTGCTTCAATTTATAGTATAAGATTAACTCTAACATTTGGCAAAATGATTTTTTTAAAAATTTTTTTAAAGGTATCTTCTCTTATAAGAGGTTACCATTTCATTTTGGTCAATTTTGTTGTTTAATGAATTTTATACCTCCAATAAACCTGATAAAAGCCTCCTCGTGGAAGTTTTATGTACATTGAATATCTAATATTTTCAAACATGCAAATGTGAATCCTAAAATAAAATACTTCATTCAATATTTCCTCTTCAGCCTCCAGGATCAATCAAGGCATATCTCAGTCTGCATTGATGTTAATCAGATAATGCGGCATTTCAGCTAGATTAGACGCTAATCCTTTGAAATCCCTCTGGTTAGTGGTCTCATCAGATGACCTTTCGTCAGGCCTGTTTTTCCCAAATGACAGTATGAAAAATAGGGAAAGGAGTTGATAAATCATGTGTATATACACCAGTACAAACATGTTCAGGACATTGTTCAAGAAGAACATAAATAATGACTTATAAATGAGGTAGGAAATGAATCAAGCACAGATCTGAGCAGTTGAGAGTTAAGGATCTCAATTAATGGTTTCTTTTAAAAAGACCACAAATGCAACTGAGCCAGTTTATACAAAAGTTGGTCATAGGTAAATCTATGACAACAAACTTCCTTAAACAGTTGTAACTTTTAAAATGAGATCTCTTGTGCAAATTCTTGTGAATGATTTTTTTATGCTGGCAGCAAGCGTTCGTACTAGAAAAAGCATAATGTTATAGTGCCATGGTTCTCAGTGTGGGTCTGTGCAGCGTAACCTACAGTAGAGTGGAAACCACAACACATCATTAGTTAAGTTATTATGCCTATAAATAATGTCAAATTATTGATTGAGTTACACAGATTGTGTAACTAACACTTGTATTGGAGTGTTATAACAAACCCTTATTGTGTTAAGTAGTATTCAGAGTGAGTTCAGCACCGTGGACAGTGCCTCGTCTCCCACCACTCCATCCCTCCAATAAATATCTTCGGATCTTCTCACGAATGCAATTCCTGAAAAATGGGTTCACCTGTTCTACAGAACCTCACTTAAAAACCAACTAACTGCCATATTACGCAAAAGCAGCAGTCTTCTCAAAGCCTTACTTTATTAAAAAAGGAACGAGAGCAATCCAACACTCTAAGTGATAATATAACCTGATGCGTCACAAACATGTAGGTATCATCAATGTAACTAATACTTATTTGTGTCTGGAATAACAAATGAAACAAGGGCATGTTGATGCAGTAAAAATAAAATATAGTGATAAAATGAAAAGTACAGCTCCCACACTTTGGTTTTTGTATGTAATTATGTGCTTTTCTGATTACTTCATTTCCTGTATTATGTGTGGACTTGTTGTTGCTTATTATTGTAATATAGACAAAAGAAAGAATGGAACGAAAATAGGGATGGAATAATGATGAATGTAAAATGACAATTATATAATTATTTCTAGATTCTGTAGGGAAATTGTAGCTTTAGATTTACCCGTGCTGTTGTTTTTAAAAAGTGGTTCTCAGTGTGGTTTACCTGCAGCTGTTTTTCCTCAGGAGGTGGTGATGAAGATCCTGCCATCCAGTCGTAAGATCCTCTCCCAGCAGGACCAAATTTCATCCAGCTGCTCTCTGGAAACTTTCGCATTCTTTCACTGAGTAAAACAAGACCAAGTAAAGAAAAAGACCTCCACAGCGAACGGCTTAAAGAAAAGAGCCGCAGAGTCCCTGATGACCAAGCAGGGATTTAGGAGAGAAGGCTATTGGGTTGTGCCTCAAATCTGAGAGAAAAAAAGAGGGAGAGAGTGAAGCAGCACTCTCTCACATGCTAACACGTGCAGATCAACAGTTTCCAGGCCATCAATCAGCCAAAGCTGTTGCGTGAAATAAATATATATAGACGAACTCATCTGTCAGGGATTTGCAGCTGGCCTAGCTGGCCTACTTTTAGTCAAGCGTGAAAAGAGGAGGGGGGAAGAAGGGAGCGATGGCTCTGCTGTCTATCAATCAACAGCGACCGTGAGCACCGATGATGAACAAGAGCACGTGGAATCGACTGTCTGAAGGATAATCAAAATGCTAAGCACCCTCTCAGGTGTGTGTGTGTGTGTGTGTGTGTGTCTAGGAATCACATGGCCTTAACAAGCAGATGTTGGAGGAGCTTTTACCAGATTAGTGGACTTAGGAACAGGGTAAATATTTATTGTGGAAAACATGAAGAGTCATCAAGCTAAGTACCACATCTGTCCTTCAGTTATACCAGGGGTCTGCAGTCTTATCCACAAAGGGCCTGTGTGGCTGCAGGTTTTCATTCCCACCAGGCAGAAGCCACAGCTGATTCCACCTGTTTAATCAGTTCACCTTGGTCTTCTATCAGCTATCAAGTGCGCCTCCTGTGTGGCTGGTATGAAAGCCTGCAGCCACAAAACTAAACTTCAGCCCAGATAATCGCTAAACCCCACTCACTGCTCTAGATGCATTTCGCTCAACAATATTCACCAAAAATGGCACTGTTCCTGTTTTGAACATATTAATTAGCTCAGTGTATGTTTCCTTGTAGCCTTACAAAAGCACAGACGTACTTCCTAGGGCCAGGAGCAACAGATAGCTTCCTTTTAAGTATGTACAGTAAATATGCTTCATTAGCTTAATTTGTATTTGTACTTATGTGTATTTATTGTTGCTTGTCCTTTGTAAGCTGTGTGATAATCTTGTTGTCGAACCATGCTGCAAATCAAATGTACCATGTTGACAATGAAAAAATGTTTGTGCACATGGACTATTAGGCTTTTATAACATGAGCTAGTTGATTTTAAATGAAGTGCGTTAGCTAGCTACATTAGTTACCTTGGCTTGAGTAGGGTTGCAGTGGAGAAGAGTGGGGTTCGTTTCATTACAGACCGACACACCAATCACATTTACAGACAATTTAGAGACGCCAATTCACCTACCGGCATGTTTTTATGGAAACTGAAGATAAATAATTGCGAAACTGTGCACATACAGTGACTGGAGGTCAGGTTCCAACCCCAGACCCTGGAGCCATCAGGCACCAAAACTACCCACTATGCCTCAGAATCAACATCACCTGGCCTGAACGTTATAACTGTTTAATAATTTGTGCATTGATTTGCGATATGATTTGTGCATTATCCCAAATGGGTCGGACCAAAACAAATCAGTTTAGTGAGTAATAAGACATCAACTCTTAAATGTGTTAATTTATCAGCATTTATCTCAAAGGTTACATTCTGAATGCACAAACAGATGGAACATACTGTACAGTATATCGCTTATGAAACATATGAACAGACTGCAATCCATTACAAATTTTTCATTTTATATATTTATTATATAGTGTCTTGCAGTGCCGTGAACTCTTCCACAGTTTGTCATGCTACAACCTGGAACTGAAATGGACTTCATTTAAGTGGTTATACATGAAATGGAGTTAATTGGGAATATATGTCAAATATTTAGCTTGCTATTGAAGAATTACTCTTTCATCAAGTTTATTGCTCTAGTTTGCCCTCTATTGGAATAACAGACACCAACACTTTTTTCAGTCTTTAATTTAGAACACATCTAGTGGGCTAAATTAGAAAGTTTAGATACAGGCTGTATGTTTGACACCCCTGATTTACATCATTACAGACTGTTACACTTCAATATTTTATCCCAAACAAATATTATGAACCCGTAAAACGTCACAAACGTGCATGATGGTAAAAACCCAACATTGTCTATGTACACTACATGCACATCACACAGGAAATTGCTTTTATTTTCTCTCCATCTAGGTTAAAGTTTCCAGCTTGGGATTGGCTATGTGACCTCAGGTATGTTTAAAAGCTCTACGTCATCTCATCAGCCTCATCAGCACTGAGTCAATGTGGACCCAAAACCTTTAGCTAGAGATAATGGTGAGAAATTAAATCAAACTAATCCTTCACCTACTTCTCCACCTAATTCTAAACAAGCTCATCTGTAGCATATGAGCAAATGGGATTTTAATTTGATTTGGCGGTGGTTTTCAGTGGATGGAGAAACCAACAGCTCTGACCTTTTCTGGTGTCCTTGACCCATCGTAACAGTGCTGCTGTTTCCCTCACAGGGGATTTTGCAGCCACATGCAAAATGCATATTCCAAATTGTGTACTGATGGGGTATTTTTTTTTTCAGCACAGCAAGCAGCAGTGTGTATTTACAGAATACACGTTATCTATTAATTGATCCATTGGAATTATGCTAATAGTAGCACACATCAGTAGGAATGTATATATGTTATAACTAAATATAGGTAAAATTTTGCCATTGAATTTACATATGACTACTTCTGACAGGAAATGACCTCAAACCTATACACACTCTAGGCTTTCTTTATGATTCAAACCTTGTTTGTTGTGTCTTAGGTGAGTATATTTGTGGTTCAGGAGGTTTCAGCATTGGACAAATACCTCCTTATATTTTGGGTCAGAATTTTTAGAATTTCAGGTAATAAGGATAAAACTGTCTCCAGTTAAACACACACTCACACACACACACACACACACACACAGACACCTGGGAGGGAACCAGTTAATTTACACATTTGGAGGTCACATCCAGACTCGTGTCTCCTCACATCTGCCCCAATCACAGACAGCTGCTGTAATCCTTTAAGAGGCTTAATATTTCTCTCTCCCAATCATTCCCTTTTAAATCAACTGAAAATAGAGTAAAGGATAAGAAACAATCCATTTCAGTATGAAGTACTATCTTGTTTTTAGCATTATCTAATTTTGCCTCAGCAATCTCCTTAGGTGGGGTTGAGTTGGTGGCAGGATAAACGGAAGGTGCTCCTCCTTTCATATGCACTTGACCTAAATCTCTGCTGAACATCACATGTGCATAATTTTATCGGCAGTAAGATGGCTTTCTGGCTGTAAAATTATGGTGGCATGGTGGTACAGCGGGTAGCTTTGTTGACTCATGGCTCCAGTGTCCCTGCTTTGATCCTGAGCTCGGATTACTGTCTGTGCAGAGTTTCTGCACATGTTCTCCTCATGTCTGTGACCCTGACCAGGATAGAGCGCTTACTGAAACTGGCCGAGTGAACTTCTCACCATGCAGGATATTGTATTTTATCATAAAGAAAACAAATCAGTGGCGATCAAATGCTCATCCACACAAATGTTTTGGCAATAGAAGTGTTACTTGAAACTGTATTTATGATATCAAACTGAAACAAAAGTCTAGGTTCTAGTTCTCCCTGTGCTTCGGGGGTTTCCTCTGGGTACTCCGGTTTCCTCCACCAGTCCAAAGACATGCATCGTAAGCTGACTGACATCTCTAAATTGTCGGTAGTGTGTGTGAGATTGTGCCCTGCGACGGGTTGGCACCACTTTCTATGTTCAATCCTGAGCTTGAGTTACAGTCTGTGTCACATTTCTGCACATATCTACATGGGTTTCCTCCCTGTTCTCTGGTTTCCTTACACCTCCCAAAAACATGTCAGTAGGTGCATTGGTGCTGTGTGTGTGTGTGTGTGTGTGTGTTATTCCCCTCTCACTCCTGGGATAGGCTCTGGATCCACTGAGATCCTTATCAGGAGAAAAATAAATCTAGTTCATCACTTCGAAATGAGTCAGAACGTGAATGAATGAATGAATCAGTGTATTGTATTAAATGTCATTACAGTAAGTACATTATAAGCACATGACTCACACAGGCGTGAGTGATCCAAGTGCGCATGCGCACAGGTGAGCCATTTCATTTAGGTTACCTGTTGGTTAGAACCTGAGATTCCACTTGGACTGAAACCATCAAATCGTTTTGTTTTGGTTTGTTTTTTTATTAAAAATGATTCGGTGTTGAGATGGTATAGTGCTGGATTAAACACGAGCTCAGATTAGTGTCTCCACGTTACCGGGTGCGGTGATGTGCGGGGTAGCACGCGGAAGTGAGGACACGTGACCAATCATCAACAACACCTTTACAAACAGAGAGTGAGAGAGAGAGAGGAAGAGAGAGTGAGAGAGTGAGAGAAAGAGAGAGAGAGAGAGAAAGAGAGAGAGAGAGAGCAGAGCTGCTGCGTCTGCGTCTGCATCTGCGTCTGCGTCTCCTCAACACCAAGCCAAGTGGATTTATTCTGAGTCTGATCGCCTTTCTGGATAACTAGTACAATGCCATCGCTTCATCCGTGCTTATTTATTTAGTGTGGAATGAGAGGAACCCATGCCTGAGTGAGAGTACCGGTGAGCTTCAGCTTGGCACGATGCGCCTTCATATCCTCGGGATTGTCACTGGATTTACTGTCCTGAGTGCACTCAGAAGCCTTACACATGCTGGTGAGTATCAGACTTACTACACACTAATCATCCCAGAAAAGCTCTGCCAAGGAGCTAAATCTGTCCGAACTGGTGTCATTTGAATCAGATTTCACAGATAGATAGATGGAGAGATGGAGAGATAGATCACTTTATTAATCCCAAGATCACACCAACAGTCCAAAAGGGAGAGTGTGCAAGCAAGAGGATTCAGAATAATTCAACATAAACATAAATAGAAATATATTCAAGACAAAATGATCAAATATTGTATTAGATATAAAGTGAGTAAAGCCTCATATCCACAAGCCGTGTGAGTAAGTGTGAAGTGTCAGTGCAGCACTGGAGTATGAACAGTATAAATACACAGGGAATATAACCTTACATACCCAAGTCCTCTGACTGATGTGCAAAGTGTGTGAAGGTGATTTATAGGGCTTTTCATAATAACTAGTAAAACACTTCTATCCTGGTTCATTGAATGACACTCAGTCCAAACCAAAAAAAAAAGCTTTGTACAGTAAATAAGCACATACCCTCTCCAAAATAAAGGTACTTATCTGTACTTCTGCTTGTCTGTGGTGAGATACCATTAATGTGTAGTGAGATTGATTTGGTATACAGTTTATTACGTTTGTTCCTGAAAGCGTAGTACGTGCTTTAGGCTACATGTGCGGGCAGGACTCTAGACTGAGAAATCAAATAGCCCATACAAAAGGAAAAAAAAAAAAAAAAAAAAGGCCTAACAGGTTTTACTTTTTCCTGGCAGCAGAACTGAACTGTAAGGGACATTTTTGCGTGTACAGGAAACGGTGATCTAATGAGATCTTTGATTGATGGTTATTTCTTCTCTCACATTCCAAGACAGAAGAAAGACGTGACAGACTTCAGACATTAGTATCACCCTGGATCATGTGATCAGGCTGTACTTTATAGAAGACAAAAGTGTATAAATCTATCAAATTCAACAAAATGAAATGTATCCATAAATTCTACGTAGAAAGTGCAGAATGTATGGAATACGTAATGTGAATATTGAGATATAAATACTTAAGGTGATACTTTAAGGTGACATTTTTTTTGACTGACTATTTTATTTCTTTATTGGTTTAATCACATGTTAACCTCGATGGTTTTATTCCATGGCAAGGTCATCCTTCAGGCAACATTCGTTGGCAGGATTAACTTTTATCATTGATTTATGGCTCTTAGTAAGTGTATTCCTTTAGGTTTTTTTTTTTTTTTTTTTTTTTTTGGATGATTCATGATTTTGTACTTTTCTAATTGGGTTTGCCTGGGAACCTTTACTGAAACCTTTAGTCTGTTGTAGAGATCTACATAGAAACTTTATGAGCCAGGAATGTTCTTAGTCCTGGTTCAGAGTGACTCACTGCTGTCCTTCTGTCACATCGGTGATATTTACTCAATGACTAACTAACTTTGGTCTTGAGATTATAAACAAGCCATGCCATCAGTAAACTGATTATGGATACGATATTTTGGTCTTACTTTTCCATGATAATAGCTAATTCCACCCACTGAGATTGACTGACAAATGAAATTGCAAAGAAACATGACACTGAAGTAAAAACAGTAAAGTAATAAAACAGCTAAGACATAAATAGGAAAAGTTTATATATATATAAACTTTATATATATATTTAAAATGTATATTTTACATTTAATTTGGGATATTTGGAACATTTTGCTTTAAAGCTGAACATATTTTGTTTTGTTAACCTTGGCCCTGTATCTTGAATCCAGATGGATTGAAATAATTTGATGTCCAATGTATCCATAAACCAGATTATATATTAAGTAAATATCTAATCTTGCGATGTTTATGATGTCACGACACCTTGCTGGATGGATGGATGGATGGATGGATGGTTGCTTAATTATTCTGTAAAGAAAATAGCATCAGTAGAGCCACTGAACAGCACAGTGCAAAAAGTATACATAGGAAAGTAACAAAAAACAAGTACATTAGTAAGTACATTAAGTAAATATAAAGCAGTAAAGACAAAATAGTAGGGTACGTTCTAGTAAGGGTAATATTAGGACAATTGATACAGAATTTGTCTTTTAAAGTTCAGTAAATAATTTTTAAAAGATTGAAAATTAACAAAACAAACACTAAATAAAATAGTCACATATAAAAGATAGGGGTAAGAAGTATTTTAATACACTTATTATAAGATACGCATATGGCCAAAAGTATGTGGAGCATCACAATTCAACTCAATTCAATTTTATTTGTATAGCACTTTTAACAATGGAACACAACCACACGTGGGCCTTCCATAAACTGTGGCCACAAAGTTGGAAGCTTACAATTGTTCTGAATGCCTTTGTCTGCTGTAGCATTAAGATTTCCCTTCATTGGAACTAAGAGGTCCAAACCTGTTCCAGCATGACAATGCCCCTGTGCACAAAGCGAGCTCCATGAAGACATGGTGTGTGAAGGTTGGAGTGGAAGAACTGGAGTGTCCTGCACAGAGCCCTGACCTCAACCCCACTGAACACCTTTGGGATGAACTGGAACACCGACTGAACCCCAGACCTCCTCGCCAACATCAGTACCTGACCTCACTAATGCTCTTGTAGCTGAATGATCACAAATCCCCACAGCCATGCTCCAAAATCTAGTGGAAAGACTTCGCAGAAGAGTGGAGACATTTATAGCAGCAAAAAGGGGACCAACTCCATATTAATACCCGTAATTCTGGATTGGGATGTTCAACAAGCACATATGGGTGTAATGGTCAGGTGTCCACATACTTTTGGTCATAAAGTGTATCTAAAATAAATGTTTCCTTTCTTCTTCTTCTTCTCCCTGGACACTACGCAGTGCTAATAATGATGATGGTTTTAATACTGTAATACTGCAGTCTGGTGTACGATCCAAGTGATATAATGATGTTAACATTGATCTGTTGCTCATTATTCATGAGCAGATGAATTTTTGAATTTAGCCTACAAACCTGTGGATGTTGTCCAAACCCTGAATAATGGTGGACAAACTTCTGTAGATTGCACTACCCTTCTACCTGGCATTCTAATAGGTTCTTCAGATTGTACGACTGGGAGAACCATTAATGACCTCTACAACAGTGGGTTCTTCTTATAGAAAAGGTTCTAAGTCGCACACAATCAGGAAATTATAATCAGTAACCATCCAAACCTGCCGAGGTCTTTGTTAAAGGGTATGTTTGGATCGGCCAGTTGATGAGTGAATGAATGAATGAATGAATACTTCTTTAACATACTTTTAATACTTTCCTTTTTCAGTAAGGCAGTGTTGACGTGTCATGTGTCTCATAAGGAAATTACATTTGCTACCTGTTATATAAAAATGTGCACAGGGCAGATACCAAAAAAAAAACAAAAAACAAACAAACAAACAAAAAACCAACATGGGCGTGCTTCTTACACTCTCTACGCAGATTCCTGCTGAGTGTTTTTCACCACCCACTCACTTCACTTCAGTGAAACCGACTACCAGGAGCCTTCCGAAATCCTGGTGTGGATTGTTTTTTTTTAGATTTCTATAATTAGAGTCATATAATAATAATAATACTATTAGCAAAACAAATAGTTTGAGTGTCTGTGCTTTTCATGTGTTAAAGAATAATTTGAGAGAGGGCCTACTGGAGTTAGTGGAGTTAATCTCCCCCGCTTAAAGGTGTAAATGGTTTATTCCGCCTTTCCACAGAGATGAACTGTTTCACAGGAAAATCGAGGCTTTCAATAATAAAAGGGGGCCAAAAGAAGAGCCGGCCTCTATTTCCTCATCGGTTTGGTAGCCAGAATCATTTGAAAATACAGTGTAGGATTAAATGAATTTCTCACAAGCAGTCTTTTCTGTGACAGGGTAGGGACAGTGTTAAATGATGTTAAAAGTTCAGCAACAAATTTGTCTAGTTACATGACAACGTCTTAGGTGGATCTTTTAACCTTTTCCTCTCTGCCAATCTAAGCGTCCTGTTTTGATCAAAACATGGATTATAGACGTTTAACCGATGACAGACTTCGCTAGTTGACAGACACACATTTGAGGAAGTATAGAATTTCCTAACCTGGACAGGATTTGTTGTTGTGCTTACGAAACCCACACTAAAGACAAAAAGACGAAGAAAAGAGTTAGACTTCACTAGTTTTTTAGTTTTATATTGTGGCATCAGTGCTTAAATAAGACCAACCCATCATTCATGCTTATCTGCACATAAGCAATACACCCAATTGATTCTCTACCTGTACAAATACTCTATATAAAAGATTTTTTTTAATGTTGCACAATATATGCAGAACCAAGGTCACCTGTGTGTGTGTGTGTCTGTGTGTGGGTGTGTGTGTGGTAATCTGCTATAGTAACAAAAATTCCCAAAGTTCCCCTCCAGCTTCAGTAAAGTACATGTGGCTGGCTGGTGAGCTGACTATCTGAAATCTTTTACTCTAAGAAATTTATGTACATACTTTCACTAATTTTAAGTAACAAGAAAAATAAATAATCTTTTAAATAAGATGTTATTCTTCATAAATGCAAACCTTAAACCAACAACCTTCTTTTACTTTTTCCTCCTCAGTTTAGGATGATTCAAAAATCCATGTATCACAGTGCTGTTGAATTCTCAAATCTGACTGATCAGAAGGTGTTGATTAATTGTCTACAACAGCAGCTCTGACACTAGTGCACAGGGACCTGTAAGGCAGATGTGTCATGTAATCCAAACCCAAAATTAAAGAGAATAAAAAACATCTGCTTACATCTTATTTACGGTTTTTCTCGATTGTTTACACACTACCACAGAAACTTCACGCACCATAACCAAAAACCTGAAACTCATATACGTAATCCTACACCAACACACAAAACACACTTCCTGCTTCTCACTTGTTGTTCCACACTCCACTACAAAAACACTAAAACACTACACGCAATTCTCAACACTTGGCACAGTCTTCGCTGATAAAATCTCTTGTGTTTACACACAAATGGTGAGAACAATGGATGCCAACATTGCAGAGAGTGTGTATTGTATGGTTTTTTTTTTCGACTGTCACTTGTGTTATCGCTTCTGAATATGAATGATCTTACATGTGCATTGACCGCCAGCTATGGATGAGGTAGAGTGAGAGGAGTGAGACACAGAGGAGGAGGAGCAAGATAACAAGCAAGGAGAGCAATCTCTGATAAGATTCAGGCCACTTTGTTTGACCACGTGGTCAGTCATAGTCTGACGATGAGGGAGGAAGAGCTGAGAGTCCAGTGGTGATCATGATGTCAGATGGTACTTCCCTTGCTGCGTGCGTGGCCAGGGAGGACATGACCCCTGATGTGGCAAGACAGAAACGAAATTTCTTTCTAGAACATGTTACAAATCCAACTGTTTGCTGAGATGCTTGTAGTATTTTGGAGGGAATCATATTCCTGCGTGTTTTGTTTTTTTTTTTGAGTGTAAAAACATCATACTTTACAACAGACTACAGTATGTACTGTATGTAGTATAACAAAGAAAATGCTGAAGGCCTCTTGATAACATCACCATAGTAGTTTTCCACTCAGCATAGTGTTTTCCCTGAGCACATGTGTTTAGCTGGTTCTTCTGAAATGGCTGTTCATTTGATGGTGTGTGTGTGTCTGTGTGTGTCTGTGTGTGTGTGTGTGTGTGTCATTAGACAAAAGTTCCTTTTGAGAAGAGATAACTGTTTTAAATGCAGTGTTTACTTTTGCAAGGGATTTGTTGTTGGAGTTATGGAATATTTGTGTTTAGAGTTTTGAGAAAAATGAGTTTTCAGAAAATGTGTGTAAGCAATTGAGAAAAACCGTAACAAAGATATATATAGTCTTTGATATGAAGTTTTCTGTATGGAGATGCTCATTTACCATTTATTAAAGGAGTTTCCAGTGTAACGGTCAGAGACGATGATTTTCATTAAGTACATTTAAATGTGTAGGACGTTGAGCTTTGTGGTTTCTCAGTAAGTAGCGTCATTATTCACTAAATAATGAAATAACTAAATAACTTTAAGAGAAAGTGAGAGAACATCTGTTCATAGCTCCTATAACGTAACTTATCCCAGGCACTCGAAATGGATTAAGAGTACATTAAAAGTATTTTAAATCAGGAATAAAACACTTCGGGACATGCTGTTATAGGAAAATCATCAACTTCAGAGTTGACACGATTCACACCCCTCATTAGTTTCCTACATCAGCACAACGTGGATTATTTTTACTTGTCTAACATGACTGATGTCTTACATTTTTCTCTCAATGTCTCTTTCTGACTTTAAGTTCCAGCTCCGTTCGATGTGTCTGTAAAGTGTGACAGTTATGGAGTCGTGGTGGAGTGGATGGCTGCTGGTCTCAGTGAACAAGCTGAGTTCCTGTTAGAGCTCAAACCAGACTTCGGGTGAGTATAACACACTCTACTGGAACTATAGCGAGATGCTCAGGATTGTCCAAACGCAGGTCACGTGACGTGGGAATGGACAGAGATATGGCCCACTTATAAAACCTTTGTGTTGTAAGATTTTAATCAGAACAGGCCATTTTATAATTTTACATATCATTTTTTAGAAGAGTTAACAACAAATGCCACTGGCACAGGAGTATTATTTGGAAGGGTTGATTCATTTACAGTAATCAGAATCAAACTTTGTGTCTACAGACCATGTCTAGAAATGATCATTGCAGGTGGCTTTGTCCTGAGATGTTGGTCGGGGTATGTGGTGTGATTGTAGAACTGAAAGAGAGAGAACTCGAGAGACAATTTGGATGAAACATCATCATATATGCAGGATGTTAACGAAGAGTGTGAAGTTTCTGTTTGTCTCAATTATTGTGTCATTCTGATTTTCTACTGGTGTTCCGAGGCATTCCCCATGTCTGCACTCGTGAAGTGATTTTATTTCTGTCCATATTTAAAACTAATATAGCATATATAAAAACAGACCAATGATATAGTTGACTAAATAATTCTTTAATAATTATTACAGGAGTTGTAACAGTTCACAATGACAATGTTCCCCAATTTCTGCTATCCTTGAAATGATACACTGCAAAAAATTACATCGTAATAAGTGCAGATATCTTGAAAATAGTCAAATTTATGTAGTATTTCCTTTTACAGGATTACCATAAACTAAATATAAGATTACTAACCCTATTTCTAGGTTTACTTTATTTGCAATTTTCAAGTCTTGTTCTATTGGCAGATAATTTTGCTCATTTTAATACATCAAGCATTTATTTTTCTAGAAAGAAGTAAAATTATCTGCCAATAGAATAAGAATAAGAAATCATGAGTTTAAAATGAGTAAAAATATCTCCGAATAGGTTTAATAATGTTATATTTGTGTAATTCTAGTCTTATAATAGGAAATACTAGATACATTTGACTATATTCAAGATATTTTCACTTGCCAAGATGTCAGTTTTTGCAGTATAAGACATTGTATGAATATTGAAACTGCTGAGGAAAATGGCTTATCACAAACTTTTTTGGTTTTCTTTGTACATCTTTATTGGCATCACAGGAAAAACATTTCTGTTAGTACAAAGTATCCTCGATACAACATATCTGACCTGCTGCTGGATACGGCGTACAACCAGTACTTTGTGAAGGTGAAGGCCAGAGATGGTGAACATGAGTCTGAGTTTGCAGAATCACAAATATTCTCTTTCAATTATTTGAAAGAAGTAAATATTACCTGTAAGTTGAGTTGTTGTTTTTTTTCCCCCATCTTGAGATCTTTCTTCTCAACACTAAAGGCTTGAAGGATAAAACCCGCCTCCTTTTTCTGTTCTCAGGTGGCCTTGAGTTCCCCACAGTTAACCTGTTTCCTCGAGACGGGAAGTTGTTTGTTGAATTCATCAACCCTTTGCACCTGTACAGAAACACACCTGCTCTACGCAATCTCCGGAAAACTGAAACACTAGAGTACACTGTCGCTACACTACAAAGCCACAAGGCAAGGGCCAAGAAAATCCATCCACGTCCCTCTTTCAGCTACACACCTCAGTGTTTAGAGTTTGTAGGTTGTCCCTCTGGGAGATCCTTTAAAGCAGGAACGTCAAACATATGGCCCATGGACCACGACTAGCCTGATGAAGGTTGGGATCCAACCCACCAAATGAATTAGGAATCTCTAAAAGTCCTTGTTGGTGAACTTGGGGGCAAAATAGAGCAATAAACTCAGCTACTGTCAGAATGTACTAATGATACGTAATTGCTCATTAGCAAGCTAAAGATTTGAAGAAATAATTTCGCAAACTAGATAGATTTCCACCCACTTTAGCATTATGGACTATTTTGTCTATATTCATGACATAAAAATCCCAGTTAAGTCCATTTCAGTTCCATGTCATAACCAAACTTTCCAACATCCACACACACACAAACAAAAACAAACAAACAAACAAACACGCACACACGCACATCTTATACAGTGAACAAACCTTCTATGGAAATATTCTAAATTCAGCAACACGCACTGGTATTGTTGTAGACCTGTTTTACAAGAAGCTGGACGTGTTAGTTCAGTGTTTAGTTGAGCCTTTATTCTGCTTCATCCTGTTTCATTAATGTCTCTAGTCTAAAATATATACATTCAGTTCCTTCCTCAATGGTGTGGGGTTTTTTTTTTTTTTTTTTGTGGTTGTCATGTTAAAAGACAAAGGTTTGACAAAACCACTGTATTTGTGTGGGATTTGGTGGCTCTGTGGTAAAGGCCTTGCCTATGAATGCTGAGGTTGCTGGTTTGAATCAGGCTTGGCCCTGTGATGATGGATAGAGGAAAAGAAGACTGGGTGGAGAAAGAGTGACTGAGGAAAAGTGCAAGTGATAAGTTTTTTACAGCACTCCTGATCTATGCAAAACTAAGTCAACACACTCTCTTCAAGTTCCATAACCCCTTCTGTTCACCTCCTCAGACTTTGGGGGGGCAGCTGCCCGGATATTTACCCCCCCACCTCACGATCACCATCCACTGTGCCTGACCCATTAACGCTCATGTCCTGGAGACCTGGCTGGGGTTCGAACCAGCAACCTCTCAACCCAGAGGCAAAGCTCATCCAATAGAGCCACAGGATCTCGTGCTAGGAGTTACTTTTATAACACTTTTCACTGCACCTGAACTAAAGTTAAAGCAAAAGCAAAGGCTTGAACCAGGGACGTCAAGCACCAGAGACCACATTGCTATCCACCACACTGCTGGTGGTATAAAGGCTTCTTGGACTTCTGGCTTAATACACGGCACAACAGTGCACGACTAACGTTTAGCTCATCACTTCCCCTGTAATTTCTCTCAGTAACAAAGTGTGGCTATGAGAACACCACTAAGCAACACACACCAAATCACTGATGGACCAGTTGTTGTGCTGTAGCTGTGTGCTTTCTGGAAACTGTTTAAAATGGCTTCCTCTATTCACACAGAGATGGTCATTCAGCTTGTTACAGATATTTTCTTTAGGAGGCACATATTTATGTGGTTAATTATCAGTAATAGATATTTTATACACAGTAATTAGAGGCACTACACATATCCAGAATAATATGTCTGGAGTTTGGCCCAACAACCGCCACCTGTAAGAACGACAACGCTAACCATAGCAACACCAAGGGACACAGGTAGAGGTCATATAATGCACATTTGATTTAAAGGATGGCTTAACAGCAGGAAACAGTAATATTTGTTCAGTATACAAGTAGCTGATATCAGCACTCAACATATAATTAGCTAAAGCATTACAGCCATCAGTTCTCACCTTCTCTTTGGCACAAATTCAAACACAAGGGAACTTGACTAGACGGGGCATTGCTACGCATATCCTTGCAACCTGGCTGGGGTTTGAACCAGCATCCTCCTGACTCAGGGGCAAAGCTCATCCAGTTGAGCCACAGGATCTTAGACAGAAAGTTTTTTTTTTTTGTATACTTGATTTCAAACTGTGGCACTGGAGCACAGGAGAAGTTACAGCATAACAGATTTTACCTGTAGGCTATTTGTATATTTGTACTCAATCTAAGGTAACCACTTTAGCGAGCCAATGCATTTCATTTAAAATCGACTAGCTAACATTATAAACAACGGGCCTAGTAGTGTTTGTGCGTCAACAGGTTTGGAAGCTAAGAACCTTTAAGTATCAAATTAACCCTTAGAAGAAGCCTTTTTTCTAAGACTGTATGCATTAAGTGTGCTGTACAAACTCTAAAATTGGTACTAATTACTTTCATCTTAATACCTAGAACCTGTCAGTGTCGTAGTAAAAATGGTTCTTGATGGGTTCTTTAACTGTTCAGTGGATAATTAAGGCTTGTTATTTTCCTAAAAGGATTCTACTGGGACTTTCTTTGAAAACCAGGGAAACACTCTGTTATAGGCTAGGGTTATACATGGAATCTTTATGAGTTACCCCAGAGGGACAAAAACACAAAAACCAAAGAACACAACAGGTAGAAGCTAGCAGGTCAGCAATATTTATTTTCCTCCTTTCAGATATCTCATGAATCTGCTTGCTCTATCGAGTCGGAAAAGTGTGAGAGCAGCGTGTCATTCCCAGAAGAGCAAGAGAAATACTGCATCAAACTCCTGGGAAGGATCAGACAAACTTGTGTATGGGAAACAGAACCTTACTGTCATGAGGGCACCCTTAATCCTGGTAAGAACACGTTTTGATGCTAACAGTAACTGACCGAATTCTCACAGTCCACTGTCTCACTGTCACTCATTCATCTCCACTTCGGATCTTCCTCAGGTCCACCCATCACCGTGTACCTCATCCCAGTGCTGGTGGGTTTTGCAGTGTTTCTCGCTTTGACATTGGCCACTGTGTTTCTGGTGAAGGAAATCAATAAGAAAATAAAGGAGCAACACCTTACCAAGTTACCACTATCTCTGGTAAGTTGTGGTGTAATACATTTTCAGTATTACTGATTACACAATTAACTAAGTTGCACAAGAAACATTTCCCAGTCAGGAAATTGCGAGATCAATCCACGATGACGACACAGCCAGCCGTTGCCAGGATTCGTAGAGAAAAATTAGTCATGCTCACTGGTTGGGAAAAATGGCTTGATTTTAGGTATTAGCTCTTACCCTTGGCAACAGTTAACTTAGGAGAAAATTGGGCAAGAAAATAGCTAAGTGGTGTAAGCCAGTCATTTCCAACCCTGGTCCTGGAGTACCTCTTCTCTTATACACCTACGTATGCCAGTTCCTGTAAATTAGTTGGACCAGATGTTTTAGAGAAGTAAAAACAGCGAAACACACAGGGCATGGGCAATCCAGGATGAGGGAACCATTGGCATAGACCACGAATATCTCTTCTGAAGTGAATTCTTCCATTTATCTGTAAACAATATTCACTTAATAATACAAACGATGGGCTGAAATCAGGTTGTGTGAATGATTTAAGTTATTAGGAAATATATTCAGCTAAGTGAAATGCAAAACATGTTAACAACCAAAAACCAAGAGCAAAACCAAAAAACATGAACTGTACATTAAACATTGAACAAAGTAACTTTCCATTAAATCTTTTTTTTTTCTAGGCTTCCTCATGTTAGTCACATGCTCTTTGCTAAATAGACAGTTAGCCTGACAAAAAACATTTAATGGAAAGTTACTTTGGTATTATAGGGAGGCGGGATTCTTTCTTCTGAATAACCGACTTCCTTTATGAATGACTTGAATGATAAACAACATACACAAATAAAAGTGACAGTACAGTCATTTAGGCTCATATTTCCTCTTATTGTAAACATCCTCCAGCTCTCTGGATTCCACCGTCCATCAGACTGACGCGTGCTGTATAAAGACCTCCTTATTTCTGTTTTGATTTTGAATTTTACTGTCATGTTTTTGGTTTTGCTGTCATATTAGTGAATTGGTTGTTGCGTTTTTGGTTTTGTTGTCGTGTCTTGACATCATTAAATTAGATCTACCATAAAGATGGAAATCAGAATGAACTCCTGGGAAGAGTTTCGCGTTTCATAATAAACCACTCTAGAGTACTCGATGTTCAATTGTTAAACAAACTGTACCATAGACATCGCTTCATTGTGTGTGTGTAAGATAATGGCAGACTTGTTGTATTGCATTCTTGGTGTGTTGCCACGTATTTGTTTTTTTGTGCTAAATTCCTTTCTTAATTGTCAGAAAACCAAGCTGACATACATTCCTGTGAACACACCTGAAAATCCCAACGTTGAACCGGCTGTCAACATTTCCACGAACAGTACTTACAACTTCCAAGAAAGCATCACCCAGTCGGAAACCACCACCAACAGCGACATCACCACAGACTGCACTGAGGACGAGGACGTGCATAAAAGCTCAGGAAGCAGCGAACTGGAAGCAAGCTCTTCCCAGGAAAGGTTGTACGGGACCGGAGCAGAGCTGTCGAGCAGTGACTTGTCTACGGGTTACGACCGGCCACATACACTCATAGAAATGAGCCCTGAAGACAAGGTGAAAAATTATGGTAGCTGATAGGGATTGTTTGGGACCTTCATCAAACACAGCGATACACATCTCATGTTCCAAGATGTCAGACAGACAACAAAAAGAGATGTCATGGAGGAGAGAATGTAAATAATGTGAATAGCCACAGATCTACATCAGGTGTTTTTAATTGCTTTTTAAAAAAAAAAAAATCATCTCTCATCTACAGTAATATTTAATCTAAAGCCAGTACAAAGCTATTCTCTGAAGTAAGTAGACCAGCAGGACTGACACTTTCAACATTCCAGTTCTCCATTCAGTTTCTGTCTTAACACACTAAGGCATTAAGGCTGTTTAGCACCGACTGTCAGCCTCAAGCAATTCACGTGCTTAGATATGTATATTAAAAAAAATACATGCACTAATGGCTCAGGGTGCTCAGGGACTAAACCAAACCTTGTGGTGTTATTAGATAATTAGATATCTGACACTATAACTGTTGCAAGAGTGGAAAGTGACAAACAGCAGGTACTCTAATTACAGTAAGCGACTACATGATTGACTGTAACTACTTTTTTTTTTTAGGATAATTAAAATAACTTCCATTGATCATTTAACATATCAGATGAACCCCTGCTGAAAGTCTACTTCAGGTGCCAAATGCTTAGCAGCAGTGTCTGAGACAGTGGAGACAGATCTGCTTCCCTGGCACAATTTATCAGCTGTAACAGCGTGATGATCAGCTGCAAAAATACGCAAGAAACACGCAAAACCTGCGGAGATATCGGCATTAGACTAGCTAGCCAGATCTTTTGATATTTTACAGTATGAAAGCTCTGAATTAAACTTCGATGTTCGCTAGCGATTGCCTGTTGTGTTAAATATATCGAAGCGCCATGCTTAGCGCAGCATGTAGGTACTGTGTAAAGGGCATCTTTGCGAGATAGCTAAGTATGAAATAACATGAGCTAGCTATCTTGTTAACAAACCTAGCAAGATACTGAAACTCCAACAGAATTTGGCTAGCTAGCTAACATTACCTTTATTTATATAATTGTGTTTATTCTTCAGATACAGAACATTTTCAGATTGTTGGGTCAATTATAGACTTAAAAAAAATACATTTAATTTTTTATATTGATTACTTGTAGTTTTACGCAAGTAAATTATTACTACAGTAGCAGTGCTTTTACTTTTAAGGCAGTGTGTTTTTTTGTACTCTGTGTACCATGTTGCCATTTTGTTATTGCTCATTAACCTAAAAAGCTGCTGCTCCCTGGTCGCTGTATCAGGACGCATCAGGTCAGAGCTGGATCTCTCTATAAATAAGCAGCAAACTGGAAGGCATGCTTGAATGTCAGGGTGTAATATAAATGGGCGCAGCTTTATGATTGAGATTAAAACAGGGACAAGGTTCACAGATCACATGGTGTCATAATGCAACGTTTGAGTACGGAGCAATTTGGAGTGAAGCTGAAGTTAAGTTTGCTTTCAATCTGGAAAGCAAAACATCGAAAAATCCTGTACATCTCTAATGTCCAGAAAAATGAAGAAAGATTGTTTTATTTTTTTATTCGTTTATCTATACACTCTTAGGGAATAAACGGTGTTTTCACACTTGTTTTTTTTTTTTTTTTTTTTTTTTTTGAAGAAAATGCTGACCCGAGTGCTTTTTGTACTGATATCAGACAAGAAAATCACCTCACCCGACAATGTATGCACTGTAACCATAGCAACCTTCTTACCAGTCTTGGCTAGTTTCGGCTAGCCGAGTTTGCTGTATACATAAAAAATGTTAAAATAAAGACTGTGGTGACAAGGAGGCTGTTTGCCTTCAAAAAAATCAAGAGACTGATAAGAGAATGTGAGCTGTGTGTGTGACTTGACTGTTTGCAGCCACGGTTAAAGTTGGACGTCACATCACGTACTGGTGAACGTTCCAAAAATAAACGTTATTTTTTTTCCACCAGGACTTTGTCCTCCATGTTGGTTCCCCCCAGTGCTGAAAAGTGCTTCTGCCCATTTCTGAAAAGTCGCTTACCTCCAGTAAGAAAAACAAACACCTCGTTTCAGCAGGTAAACCGAGCACTGGAGGTGGAGTGGGAAAGCACCCTAAGGGTTCTCCAGCTGTCCTCCCGGGGAACCTCAAAAGCTGTATATTGAACCCTGCGAGAGTGTGTTTCCTAGTCAACAAGATCTGGGTCATTCTCAAAATATGGTGACTTTCTACAGCGAAATGGTCAAATTGTGAATTTTCATATTCTGTTTAGAAATCGTGACTAATGAAAGCCTTTTTTTTTTTTCGAAAGAATAACCAATGTTCCTGATCTTTAATGTGGTGCCATTACTTTAGGTCACTGCAGTAATGAATTGTCATTGGTGTCACAAGCACGAGCTGTTACAGCAGTCACAGTAACTCTTTCCATTAAAGATCTTTTTCCATGATGGCGTCCACAGCGTCTCAAAGCACACATCATTAATCACACCAGCATCAATATATTATTATTGTAAACTTTTTTTTTCCCAATAAAAACTATTTTACAGGAAGATTGAAGAAAAAGTTAAATTTACAAGTTAATCAATAACTTGTAGGGTGTGGAGGAGAACTCACCAGGTGCTGGCTGAAATGGACTCTCGTTCTTCTGAACATTGACCCTGAAAGCAATTAACTTACAAAACTTTTTTTTAAAAAAACAAACACCAGTGACATGAAATGCAGGGTTTCTTTTAAAATTATGTATATTATTAAAACTTTAATTCTACTTTATTACCTACTTTATACAGTTGAAACCAGATATTTACATACACTTCAGAAAAAAACACAAAAACTTTTTTTTCTTTACTGTCAAACATTAAATCAGAGTAAACTTTTTCTGTTTTAGATCAAAAAATATTAGCATATTTTTTGCATTTGTTAAATGTCAGAATCGAGCGAGGGAGAATTTTTATGTTTTTTTTTTTAATCACTTTCATCAAAGTCAGAAGTATACATACACTTCCTTAGTATTTGGTAGAATTGCCCCTAAACTGTTTCAGGTATCCTTCCACAAGCTTTCTACAACAATTTTGGCCCAATCCTCTTGACAGAACTGGTGTAACTGGGTCAGGTTTGTAGGCCTTTTTGCTCGCACTCGCCTTTTCAGTGCCGCCCACAAATTTTCTATGGGATTGAGATCAGGGCTTTGTGATGGCCACTCCAGTACCTTGACTTTGTTGTCCTTAAGCCACTTTGTAACTAATTTGGAGGTATGCTTGGGGTCATTGTCCATTTGGAAAACCCATTTGACCCATTAACTTCCTGGCTGATGTCTTCAGATGTTGCTTCAATATATCCACATCATTTTCTTTTCTCATGATGCCATCTATTTTGTGAAGTGCACCAGTCCCTTCTGCAGGAAAGCAGCCCCACAACATTATACTACGCCCCCCATACGTCACAGTTGGGATGGTGTTCTGAGGCTTCAAAGCTTCGCCTTTTTTCCTCCAAATATACCGTTTATCATTATGGCCGAAGAGTTCAATTTTTGTTTCGTCAGACCACAGGACATGTCTCCAGAAATTAAGATTTTTGTCCCCATGTGCAGTTGCAAACTGTAGTCTGGCTTTTTTATGGTGGTTTTGAAGTAATGGATTTCTCCTCCCAGAGTAACCTTTCAGCTCATGGTGGTACAGGACTCGTTTTACTGTGGATAATCACACTGTCTTACCAGTTTCAGCCAGCATCTTCACGAGGTCTTTTGCTGTTGTCCTGGGGTTGATTCGCACATTTCGCACCAAAAAACCTTCCTCTCTGGGACTCAGAATCCGCCTCCTTCCTGAGCGGTATGATGGTTGTACGTTCCCATGTTTTTTATACTTGCGTATTATTGTCTGAACGGATGAACGTGGGACCTTCAGGCATCTGGAAATTGCACCTAAGGATGAGCCACACTTGTGGAGGTCCACAATTCTTTTCCTGATGTCTTGGTTGATTTCTCTTGATTTTCCCATGATGTCAAAGAAAGAGGCTCTGTGTTTGAGGTGTGCTTTTATATGCATCCACAGGTGTGTCACCAATTAACTCAAATGGACTCAATTAACCTATCAGAAGCTTCTGAAGCTCAGAATGGAATCATCTGGAGTTTTCTTTTTGTTTAAAGACACAATAAACTTAGTGTATGTATACTTCTGACTTTGAAGAAAGTGATAAAAAAAAATACATAAAAATTGTCCCTCGCTCGATTCTGACATTTAACAAATGCAAAAAATATGTTAATATTTATTGATCTAAAACGGAAAAAGTTTGCTCTGATTTAATGTTTGACAGTAAAGAAAAAAAAGTTTTTGTTTTTTGTTCTGAACTGTATGTAAATATCTGGTTTCAACTGTATCTACTTTTCTACTTTATTACTGAAACTTTATTCTACTAATTTACATATTTGCTATACCTCATACTTATGTTCAGCCTGTGACATTAAACTGAATAAGATTTATTTATTTTTTTATTTATTTACCTATTTATTTATTAAGTATCTGAAAGAGCCTGTAAAGCAGTACAGCTGAACTGCAGGTCAAGCTATTTTCCCCAGCAGTTTCTAAGAAAATTAGAAAAGACTGTACACAATAATAAACACTCATCCCACTCATCACGCAATAGTTTTTTCTTAGAAAGCATTAACGTTATACAGTGATGACTGTTATGTGGGGCTTCCTGAAATGTTATGACCAGTAAGCGTCAACAGGCTAGTCATCATATTCTGAGAACGACTATTGCGAAGAAGCTTTCACCATCCAAAGAATGATTCAAAGAGAAATCTTCTTCCCTCTAGGAAGATTTCGTAAGTGTATGTTCATACTTTTGTCTGAGGTTTCCTTTCCAGTATGACGTGGTTGTGTAGATGTTTGTGATAATGTAGACGTACATATTGTGAACTGTATGGCATATAAAACCACAGACCAGGTTTATTTGAATTTCAATAATAAACCTTTCAGAAACTCAACAAAGGGTAATGTTAGATAAGCCTGGATCACTCTGTACATCCTAGCTGGGAGTCCCACCAGTAATAGCATGTGAATAATCCCCCTTTATGGATATTACTCATGGTAGTTTGCTCCTCACCAAGCTAGCAGTGGGTGCAACAGTGATAAGTCCCTGATAAGATGTATCTCAAGTTAATTAGTACTAACTTGACTTCACACTTTGATATGAGATATGGCCGAGCCAACAAATCAGATAAAAAAAAGGCCCAGGAAATTCAGAGCGCAAGATATCCTTCCGTCTCAGCAGATGTCTCTGGCTCTGTATTCAGATCACCAAAGTTTCAGTCCAACGTGTTACGATGTCCAGTGGAGATTAGGAGAGCTTCATGCCCTGTACGTTAGCCCTCAGGCTGACCATCTGCTTCTCTTGCTTCTGTTTCTCCTGCTTAAACGCCACCTTATTAGCCTTCTTCTCCACCCGTCGCTCCTGCCGAGGAAACAGAACACAAGCCATTTGTATTTGTGATCTGAAGCTCTGATTTCTGCCCTATTGTGCTCTACTGGGATGGTCAACAATTAAAAGATACTAGCTAGGATTTTGGTCAAAAAAATTAATCATTGTAACGTTCTTATTTGGAGCTTCTATTACATCCAGCTACAAACCAGTAACAGACAAAACAGCCAATCAAAAATCAACCTTCCGAATTAATCTAGTAGAAGAAAAGAAGAGTAGACTCTGAAGCTAGCATCTTTTCTTGAAGCAGTAGACTATATTACGGGAGTCTCAGCCACAGAAGCTCCGCCCACGAGATACAGCGCAGGCAATATCTTTCGCAGGCTTTCCCAGCATGTTCAAGGTTGTTATCCGATTGGCTTTCCGCGCTTCCTTGCACCAATTTCAAAAACTGCAACAACAAGCTTTTCTGAGCAAAATATATTCTCCTGAAAGAAAAGTGTTCATGGAATCCCTTTCTTTAAAAGTTATTAAAGAGTTTAGAGGAATGTGAAGCACTTGGAGGCAAGTAAAAGGAGATAATGAAAATGTAACTATAAACGGATAAAAAGTTGTAATCACTGGCAAATTGCTGTAGTATGAGAGGAATTAAACATTCCGGGATGTGCTGTTACTGAAAAATATTCAAATTCGAGGTGGAAACAGTAATTCCGCTCCATCACACCACACGGTCATTGACTTTTTTTTCCTTCTAACAGCACAACGTGGAGCATTTTATTCCTAACATATGACCTTATATTTATATATATATATAAAATGTGACTTCATTGCCAGCTGTGATGTCAAAACTTGAAACAGTTTTCATTCACATTTAACCTTTCGATACCAAGTCACAAACTGTCAAAGAAATTTTTTAAAAAACTATTATTAATTAAGAAAAAAAAAAAAGTGACCGAAAGAAAGCCCCAAACTAGTCAGAAAAGAGTGAATCAGTAAAGTGAAGGGACTCCTTGCTTCCTGAAACACTACAGATCGCATCAGCGTGACAGTCATTGTGGTGTAAACTTAGTGATTCCGGTTTGCAGTGTAGTGAAAATATAAACACGATTACTATTCGTAACATTTTGAGTCACAATTATTCAACCAGTTAAGAACAAAATAGTTTTGTTTCTCTTGACTCTAAAGGAAACAGGCTTTTACACTCTTTTACACTTTTCATATTTTCTACTACATTATACACCTGCATTTCCCAATGTATAAATGTTTAAATAAAAATAAGACTGATCCTTTTGACATTGAAAATATATTCTTAATTAAATTAAATTAATCTGTCTGTTAATCCTAATACAATCCTAATCCAAACAAACTTCTATGCTCTGCAACTGCACAGACATTTCTAATACAAGTGCATTTTAATGGAGTAAAAAAATGAAAAGAAAAATCTAAACTAGTCAGTTATGTTTAAATAATCAGCTAAGCCATGAATCAAGATCACATTTAATTGTGCATAGATAGTATATATGGTGAAAAACAATGTGTAGGTTTTTTTTTTTTTTTTAAAGACATGTGTTGAACCCACCTTACAGAAGTTCAGCAAGCACAGAACACAGTAAACATCTAACCAAATTTAGTTTTTAGCACGGACAGTGTGTTTTCTTTACTTCTGTTAGTAGATTAAACTGAAGGAAGGAAAGTGGTTGAACAGGTTTCAGCAGTCTAACGTCACAACATGCTGGAGATGACTGCTGCTCTGCCATCTTCTGGCTGAATCTAACAGCGCAGGTGTTAGGAGAGTAAAAATACACCAAACAGTGAGCAGTGCAGATAGACCACAACACAGCCGACGGACCGCAGCACAGCCGACAGACCGCAGCACAGCCGACGGACCGCAGCAGAGTCCATAAATGGCAGCACAGCCGATAGAACGCAACACAGCCGATAGACCGCAACACAGCCGATAGACCGCAACACAGCCGATAGAACGCAACACAGTAGACAGACTGCAGCACAGCCGATAGAACGCAACACAGCAGACAGACTGCAGCACAGCCGATAGAACGCAACACAGCAGACAGACTGCAGCACAGCCGATAGAACGCAACACAGTAGACAGACTGCAGCACAGCCGATAGAACGCAGCACAGCCGATAGACCGCAACACAGCCGATAGACCGCAGCACAGCCGATAGAACGCAACACAGTAGACAGACTGCAGCACAGCCGATAGACCGCAGCACAGCCGATAGAACGCAACACAGTAGACAGACTGCAGCACAGCCGATAGACCGCAGCACAGCCGATAGACCGCAGCACAGCCGATAGACCGCAGCACAGCTGATAGACCGCAGCACAGCTGATAGACCGCAGCACAGTAGACAGACTGAAGCACAGCCGATAGAACGCAGCACAGCCGATAGACCGCAACACAGTAGACAGACTGAAGCACAGCCGATAGACGGTAGCGAAGTCCATAAACTGCAGCACAGCTGACAGACCGCAACACAGCCGATAGACTGTAGGACAGACAGTAAACTGTAGCACAGCCAAAAGACCACAGCACAGCTGTAGCACAGCCAAAAAACGCGCTTTCAGTGTGTTGTGTTCTGATTTTTAATTTTTTTTGCTACCTAGCTAACGTCAGCTGGCTAGTTTGCTACAGTGTGTGACGGGCCCAAATATTTCTCTGCAAGTCTCTTGTAGTAACATGTTTCCATCAGAGAGGTCTCCAAATACTAGGAATCCTTCAAAGCTTAAAAAATATGCTGCTTATTGAGAGAAAACGACACTAGGGAAGCGACACAGACAGATAAATTACCTTCCTCTCCTCTCTGATAGCTTGTTTCCTGAGTTTGCGGTCCTCTTTGCTCTCCTCTCGAGAGCGCGGCTGTGTGGAGACTCGCGGCAGGTCCGAGTCGTTGATCCTTTCCATGCGCTCCACCTGCCTGGCCGTCAGACCGCTCTTAGGCAGCACGTCCAGAGGAATCCCCGTCTTACTGGACACGCGAATCTGCTTCTGCTGCAACACGCGCGCGCACACACACACACACACACACACACACACACACACACACACACACACACACTCAATCCACCATGCAAAAAGCACTGTCTGCTGCATTCAGTTTACATTAATGCTCATTAACGTGATGTTACCTTGGGTGGGTCTTCTATCAGCTTTGGACGATTGTAGAGATTCGAGTATGTGCCTGGAAGAGCAGGGAATGTTTTTTTAATAACAGTTCACACACACACACACACACACAATGCATATTTGTAATGTGTAATGTGTATGTGTAATGCATATTTACACACTTTTTAAAAAGTCATTTTATTTGTTTTCACAGCTTCATAAAGATTATACTTTATTATACAAATATGTTTTCAGGTCTGATGAAGGATTTTATAGAATTAAGACAAACATGAGATGAAATAAAAAGGCTTGGTACATTAACGTGAGATTAAAAACAATAAAAATGGACAGAGACCTTTTTTAAAAACCTCTTAAAAAAAATCCCCTTACTGGCCTCTCTGCTTTTCAATTATCTGAGTCGGAGAAATGCTTTTTTTCAGTGAAACGAGAAATATTTGGCTAACACGCGCCAATTTTTCAACATGGACAGTTTCTTTACTTAAACTAGTCAGTTCCAGAATTATTGGCACCTTTGGTAAAGATGAGTTGGGGGGAAATGTTATATAAAATGTCTTTGTCGCTAATTAGCTTAATCTTACATCTATATATAAATGTTGCTTTGTTAAAAAATATATATAAGAGTAAAGGTTAGATTTGTAAAAGTGAAATTAAGCTAATTAACAGAGATTTTTTTTTCATAGACTTTTAAACCCATTTTTACAAAGGGTGCCAACAATTCTGGAGCCGACGATACCTAAATTTGTAGGGGGAAAAAATGTGAATTGTTTCTACACACACACACAAAGTGACTCTTTTTTTAAAAGATACATGATACAATAAAGAAATGTACTTTTGGATGCTGATGTCAGTAATTTTGAGGATGTTCCAGCTGTACACTTGATGGTATAAACTGTATAACAAGTCAACTTTTTTCCCATCCTGACCCACCTTGATTAATGTCTAAACATACTGCAGCAATTTCATAGACAATATTTTTACATATTTCCTGAAAGAAACACATTTGATCTCATCTGTAGTGAACATGTGACCACCGCAAACTCTAATATATCAGAAGTCTAAAGCCAGATGTTGAACACTCGTAACATATGTTCATGTGAAAGCTGAATTTTTACACAGAACTCATAACTCTTTATTGCTCCAGCGTTGGAAAGTCGGATAAAACGCATAAGAACGACTTGAGTAAGATGTTCTCTTGTGTCTCTCATCCTAACCTTTACTGTTAGAGTGTAATGGTTGTAGTTTATGTCATGATTAAACAGTGTAAATTAGGGCTAGGTGTGTTAGCGCAGCTCTGTTCACTCACTGATGATGGTCTCACAGTCCCATTTCTCCTCAGGTGGCTCCTCAATGACCAGAGTCTCCATTTCCTGCTCTTCATCCTCCTCCTCTTCCTCCTTCAGTGAGGGCAGTTCAGGAGGACCAAGCTGCTCCGGCTTCTGGGTCCTGCGACACCAAGGGGGGGGACGAGGGGTTAGGACATGGACACACACACACACACAGAAAGAGAGAGAGAGAGAGAGAGAGAGAGAGAGAGAGCACAGTGTTCACTCACTCTTTCTCCTTCTGTTTGAAGTAATCGTGGATGATCTCCTCCAGCCTTGTACTCGACGGGTTGATGAATCCTTCCAGCTCTGCATTATCAAGAGCGCCGATTTCATCATCATCAAACTGCTCGTAGAACTACACACACACACACACACACACACACACACACACACACACACACACACACACACACACACACACAGAGTATCAAATCATGCATCTTCAGTCTGTACAGCAGAAAAATTTCAATGCCATCCTCCTCTGTGAAGAAAAGCTACCTTTTCGAAGCGGTCGTCGAGGAGCGTGAGCTGCTCGTTCCTCCTCATCACAGACGACGTGAGCGAGTAATCTGTGAATCGACTCCTCGTCTCACAGTCCATGAACATGAACTGTCTCCTGTCGGCTTCGCCCTCCTCATCTGACACGCCGCCTGCAGAGTCGTAGCTCCGCTCGTCGTCGTCTTCTCCCTCTTCTCCGCTCTCACCCTCGTCTGTGTCCTCCCACTCATCATCATCATCATCACCATCACTGTGGTGTTTAACGGATGTGTGTTGATCATTCAGAGCAGGAATTACACATGGTTCGTACTCTATTAAACAAATTGTCCACCTTGTTTCGACTGACCTCGGATGGTTTATTCTAATTTATTTCACCGTATACATAAAGGATTTTTTTTTAATTAGAAACACGTTATTAGGCAGCCTGTGAATGTAGTACTCACCCCATGTTGCCGTCTCCTGACATGATGTCATTGGCTTTAATGACAAAGTCGTCCTCCAGGATGTTCTCAGGATCTTCGAAGTCAAAGTCTTCATCCAGGGCAGCCACGATATCCGGGTCCATGTCCAGCCTCGGGCCTGAGACAGGAGGAGGACGAGTGTTAAGTAAAGTAGGAAAACCAAACTCAAACATAAATACCTCAAATCTGATCTATCACAATAAACAATCACATCAAAATATCATTTAAATAAACAACCTCACGTACAACAATGGTTACAGACTCAAGAACTTTGTCATATGCACAAGCTTCTCCTTGTACAACGAAATGATTAGTTTGCACATTTTCATGAATGTGTTGTTAGAAAACAGAGAACAACTACATAAAATGTGCACAAAAACTGTGCAACATTGAAACGATAACAATATGGCACAGAAACAGGAAATATACAGTATATAAAAGATCTGATCTGCTCACCCGATATCGGAGCTGCTTTGTTTAATAAACCCACTTCTTCCTCGAACTCGGAGGCAAACACAGACGATGGAAGCTTGATGGAGGCTGCCTGCAAAACAGAGAAGGACAGAGAGAAGCTGTAAAACATACAAAAAAAACCCCACACTGTTAATACCTTACCATCTACACATGTGAATACTGTACATGGAGAATTAAACTACTGCAACCATAGAAATGTTCGATGTTTTATAAGATTTATAGTTTTTTATTTTAAGTCTGGGATTGATATGATGCCTGTCTCAACACATAATCACTGATTCAATATATAAACAATCTAAAGCCATTTCAGTGATATACTATGTGGTGCAAAATGATACATTGTGATTCAGGGTTGAGAGGCCACGCCTCCTTCCCTGAGACTGACACACAGAGGCCACGCCTCCTTCCCTGAGACTGACACACAGAGGCCACGCCTCCTTCCCTGAGACTGACATACAGAGGCCACACCTCCTTCCCTGAGACTGACACACAGAGGCCATGCCTCCTTCCCTGAGACTGACATACAGAGGCCACGCCTCCTTCCCTGAGACTGACACACAGAGGCCACACCTCCTTCCCTGAGACTGACACACAGAGGCCACGCCTCCTTCCCTGAGACTGACACACAGAGGCCACGCCTCCTTCCCTGAGACTGACACACAGAGGCCACACCTCCTTCCCTGAGACTGACACACAGAGGCCACGCCTCCTTCCCTGAGACTGACACACAGAGGCCACACCTCCTTCCCTGAGACTAACCCACAGAGGTCACGCCTCCTTCCCTGAGACTGACACACAGAGGCCACACCTCCTTCCCTGAGACTGACATACAGAGGCCACACCTCCTTCCCTGAGACTAACCCACAGAGGTCACGCCTCCTTCCCTGAGACTGACACACAGAGGCCACGCCTCCTTCCCTGAGACTGACACACAGAGGCCACACCTCCTTCCCTGAGACTAACCCACAGAGGTCACGCCTCCTTCCCTGAGACTGACACACAGAGGCCACGCCTCCTTCCCTGAGACTGACACACAGAGGCCACACCTCCTTCCCTGAGACTGACACACAGAGGTCACGCCTCCTTCCCTGAGACTGACACACAGAGGCCACGCCTCCTTCCCTGAGACTGACATACAGAGGTCACGCCTCCTTCTCTGAGACTAACACACGGAGGCCACGCCTCCTTCCCTGAGACTGACTGAGACAGAGGTTGTGCCTCTTTAACCAGGACCGACAGGTGCAGAGGCCACACCTCCTCTTATTGAAAGTGATATCACTGGGCATTTATCCAGCAAAAACGCTGAAATGCTCATCACTGTGGATCTCATAGTTGCAGAATGCTAGAATTTTCCAACTACATTTGTTTCTTTATCAAACTGTTTCCACAAGCCTTACAGGAATGTTGATGATCTCTTCCTCGCCCTGCTCATCCTCCTGCATTTCCTCCTCTTCTTCTTCAAAACCCAGAGGTCGTGAGTCTCTGTAAGGTCGTGAGGCGGAGACGAGCTCCGCGGGTTGAGACGCCTCTCTGAGGTGCTGCAGGTAGTCATAATCATCATCGAAAAACACGCCATACTTCCTCTGCTCCTCCCTCCTCTTCTCCACCTCAATCTGCAAATACACAACAACCACAAAATGAGCAACCTTATCCCTGATGACATTCAGCATCAATAAAACACACACACACACACACACACACACACACAGGTTTGTGTGACCTTTGTGGAAGGTAAGAGGACATGCTGAGGCGCTTTCTCATCAGCCGCCAGCGGGTCTTTCTGACTCCTGTGCACCAGGTGGAACGACACGGCATTTTTCTTATTGATGAACGATTTCTTCTTCCTGTGAGGCTTTACAAAAGAAATAAACATGATATCAGCATGTAAAGACAGAAAAAACATTTAATTTTTACTAGGTACCCATTAACATTACTATTACATTACAGTTATTATTAATTATTGATATTTCTAGTTTCTAGTAAACAACTAAAACATTCAAAGTAATTAATTCTGGGAAGTATATCCTAAGTGTACATAAGTATATCCTTAATGTTCAGCAAATCCGAAACAATGATAATATCTATTTAAATAGTTAATCTGGAAATATTTGTAATGTTTTTAATACTCATTATTGAATATGGTTCAATATTGTACAGGTATTTCAAAATTCCCTATAAATACACTATCAGTAATAGAACTACATGCAGCGATGACAGGAGGCCAAGCAGCCAGGATGTTGTCATGGGGTTTTTAGTTGTTGTTTTTTTTTTTTTTTAAACCAGTTCAGACTTATTTATTTACTACATTAAAAACACGGAGCTCCCAAGTGGCGCAAATGAAATCCAGAGTTCGATGATAGTTCACCCTATCGTCCGGAGATCGTGAGTTCCAATCTCTGAATTGTGGCCCAAAGCCTTCTTCATGGTTTTTAAGTGGCACCTTACTCAGTAATCTCAATGATCTTCAGCTTGTGGGTCCATCCTCAGCAGCAGCAACTGATGAAATTGATTTACAATGGATGAGAACTCCAACCAGAAGCAGGGCATCAGGATGGATCAGGCAAGTCCGGAGAGCAGAAGGGATCAGGATCACTACTTAATAATTAACTTTTTTTTAATAATTACAAACTCTGAAAGCAGCTGATTTCTACTACGTGACACTGAGCGGAGCAAAATATTCAGGTGTCCGAGTGGATTATGTGACGTGAAAGCAACAGCTGACTGACTACAGATTTGAACTTCACAGATCTGGACTTTTTGCTCGGTCGACTTTTTCTCAACATAAACACTGCTGCACCTGATACACTCATAGCAGCAGCAGCAGCACCACTCACACATGCGCGCGCACACACACACACACACACTCACACTCACACTCACTCACACACACTACATGTCAGTGTCACTGCTGTGCTGAGAATGAATCCCTTTCCTGTGTTGTACGAATGGATTTACCAGAGCAGCAGATGGACTACAGTCAGTGACTGTACAGTCAGTAATTAAACAGTCAGTGGCTAAACACTCAGTGGCTATACACAGTGATAATACAGACACTGATAATACACTCAGTGATTACACACATCACTATACACTCAGTGGCTATACACTCAGTGATTATACACAGTGATAATACAGACACTGATGATACACTCAGTGACGATACACATCACTATACACTCAGTGACGATACACATCACTATACACTCAGTGACGATACACATCACTATACACTCAGTGACGATACACATCACTATACACTCAGTGACGATACACATCACTATACACTCAGTGACGATACAGTTAGTGATGATACACTCAGTGGCTATACACCACTATATGAGCCTATATGAGAGATGAACCTAATAAAATAATAAAAGGAGTGTAAATGTGATTGCAACACAAGCCGAACTGTTTTCAAACTCTTTACATATTTTCACTTGGTTTATGACAATAATTAAATGATATCAGGCTGATTATAAGAGTTCCTTTTCCAGCTGCATTATTAAAGCTAGTGGCTCTGTAATGCACTCTAACACACTAGCTAGCTTGCTAACCTTCTAAATCCTCACAAACGTACTTACCATTGTGTTCAAATTACTCGTTTAAACCGCAAGTATTCACTTTGTCTCTCTTTTAACCTTTAAGTCAACACGAGTGACAATCACTGAAAACCATAAACTTCAGAAACAACAAAGTAAATCTCTAGTTAAAGTTCCTCGGGAGGTTGTCAGTGTAGCACATGCGTTTTCGGCCATTTCTGGACTAAACCATAGGAGCAGCACGGAGGGGGACGATACCAATATTACAGAACTTTATAAATGGATTTATTTTACTTTGACCAAGTATTGATTAAAATTTATATTAATATGAGTATTCTAAATAACATGATGATTTAAGAGTGTAGTTATTTCCATATATTACTTTAGGATGAACATAATTCAATAGATATCCCCTACGTGAATTTTGGTTTAGTCGATTCTGCGTCACGATTAAACGTCCGGCTGTTGCCAGGCGACCTCTAGCGGTGAAGGTAGAAAATTCCCCAATAATAATAATAATAATAATAATAATAATAATAATTAAAGTAAATGTTAAAGGTATGCTAAATAAAGGTCATACATGTTCTATATTTTGGGATTAGATTTTAATATATTTTAGAATCAATACATTATTAATATCACTATAAAAAATAATAATTAAAGCATATATAAAATGCAGAATACAATAATCTAATTAATTTTATTAATAAATAAAAACCTGTACTAAAATCACTAATAAATTCATATATGTTATTCATTTTGGTTTTATTTCTGTATTATTTACTCATGTATTTCTTATTTATTTTTATATAATTTTGTCTGTATTTTTTATTTATGTTTCTTTGTTTATTTATGCCAGAATGAATTCATTAATACTTTTTAACTATTAATTTAAAATAAAATGAACAATGTGAGTAAATAAATAAATAAGCTTATATATGTATATACAGAATTAGTCATTTATCTCAGATTTTGTATATCTTTATTCTGTTTAAAACAATTATTTCCATAAATATAATATTAATGAACCATTTTATAATTATTTATAATCAGCTCTAACAGAATTTGAACCCATAAATTTAAAAAACTGCAGTATTTGTACTGGAACGGTGTATATCGTACAATATTTTTGCTATAGCTGTATATTAATTTATCTTTCCCTGGGTGAATAAAGTTTATGATTCAAGTCATTCAGCTCACTCTGTTCTTTTGAAATCAAATCCAATTTAAGGTGTCAGCTTTATTATTATGTTCATTCTTGAAAAAACATTTACACAGCTTTTACACAGATTGTGTGTGAATTTATTTATTTTCAGCACAAGCCAGTACTTAAAATCTTGAAAAAAAAAATGATTCACAGTCAGCCAAATCAAACCAAAGCAAACATTTAAAGACCATAACGTGTGTAGGATCAGATTTCTGAGCGTGAATCCAACATCCGATCAATAAAGTCTTCGAATCATTTCCAGTGTAATTGATTTCCCAGGTGAAATTTAATTTCAGTTCGGAGGAATCTGTGTTTTGGTAAAGTTATATATTTCAGAATAGTTCTTTAAGCAACACATGGGCCAGGGCTGTCCTTCTCACTTCCTCAGGTTTTATTCATTCATTCATTCATTCATTCATTTTTCCTCCTCTCTTCAGACATTCATGGCCAGCATCAAAAACTGTAGAAATAAAAACAGTGTTAAACATAGAACACAGGAACATATTAAAAGATTTTTAATCTATTTACAATACTCTGACATGTTTTAGTTCATGTCTCGATCACCTACTTGTTGAAAGTTCATGGTCACTTCTCCTCTGTTTTTTGTGTCCAAGGCTTGGAAAACTCCTACCAAACATAGAAAAAACATTGATTAAAAGACTCATTTAGTAATTTCCCAGCTTTAACACATCTTATTCAAGCTGATAACCAATGAATCATATGAGTACTATCAGAAATATAATGTTAAACCGTGCTAAATCTCCAGTTTCCAGGAATGTTATGTAGTGATGGAAATTTTGACTCTTTTCAGTGAATCAGATCATTTGACTCAGCTCACCAAAAAGAGTCGACTCTTTGAGCTTTTAAATGGCGTATTGCCATTTTCTGTTTTAAAACAACAACAAAAGAAAGTGTGCGATATTATGCCCTGTGTTATTGTTATCTGAAATCATTGTATTAAGTTTTCATTTACTTTTTAATAAACAAACGGCTCATATATATGCGAGTCGGCTCTCGAGGTTCAACTAAAAGAACCGAGTTTAAAGAATCGACTCGTTAGCAAACGACACACCACTCCTGCTTCAATGGAATCAAGTTGCATTCTCTAAATAAAAGTTCGGCAGTAAAACGTGGTCCAATATAGTGATTTATATGTTAGCCAATATTATATAATTTTAAACATAATCTGTGAAATGTTAGCAAATCTATTTTCACTAACATTCCTTCTCCTCTCTCATAGCTAGTTATTGTTAACTAGCATTAACTTATCGTCCTGAGAGCACTGTTGCTAGGCAACAGGGAAACACAGACACTATTGACTATCGCACACATATATTATACCTTTAATAAAGACAGTTTTAAAGCTATATTGACAGTGGAAACGAGACAAAACTGTCAGGAACATCAACATTTCCCTCAGATGTGTTGGAAAATTGATAAGAAAAGACTCCATATGCCTAAAAAATACCCTGTAATTGCACTTAGCATCAACCGCTAACTAAACTTCTGTTGATAAACACCAACACTGAGCCACAGCTTAAGATTTTATTTTCAATTTCTGACTCCCACAAAAATGCACTTGTTCAGATGGAATCTAGGGATGAATACACATTATATTCTGTGTAAACTACATATAACCTTTATCATTAGCTATTTTTTTTTTTACATAAGTTATAATCATTTTCATACTTTCTCCATTCTTCAGGGTTCAAACTTTAGCTTGTCCACATTTATTTACATTTCCATCAAACTTGCCCATTTATTCCTACCATTAAAAAAAAATGAATAAAAGAGCACTAAACTCACTATTGGGTTTCTCTATTTTAAATCCATTTTGACCTGACCTGAGGCAATATGTGCCCTTAATGTACTCTACAATGTGTTCAAAGCAGATACAGTTTCAATTCAGTTTACGGGTCATTAATTCATCATTAATTTGAGTCTCAGGTTACTCACGGAACATGTTCTCCAGTCGGACGATGCAGGTGAGGTAATCATCGAAGTCGATTTCATAATTATCATCTGCGAACCTCAATGCTATCAGCTGAAGCAGTTGATTATTCAGTTGCATACCTTAAAAAATTATCTGAGAGTTAGTAACAGTACGAAGGAGCGTATGAGCTTTGTATTAAACATTGACTGAAACTGCGAAAAAGCAGCACACTTTTTTCTTTAGCTTATCAGCAAACATATCAGATTATCTGGTGAGTTTCCTCACCACTCACTCAAAAAATTCAAAATGTAATTCTGTGGCTATATTGTGCTTTAAAAATCTAGTTTTCACACCACTTCACTGTTGAAAACCAGCACACAGAAGTCTGTAAAGCCAATCAGATTGCCACTTTAAAGATCCTGAAGCTTGTGGCCAGAAAAGTGTACAATAAACACCCATGGCCAAGGGGCAGCGCATCTGAAGCTGACACTGGATTATAGACAACATTACAAAGCTGTGTGCCTCCCAGACATGCTGCAAATGCAGATTTCAATTTGGCTATGATTTGTGATTTATTTAAAAATTAGCCAATGATAATATTGGGCTGGAGTGGAAATTATTAGGGATGCATTAATAGCATTTGTGAATATTCAAATCGCTACAATACTGATATCAGAGCAGTGAGTATTGTCTGATACTTGATACTCAACATCCAAACATCCGAAATATTAAAGACATGATACTGGTGTGCTTTATGACTATTTGTGTTCACATGCAACATCCATGATATGTATGTCACCATCACACACTTTTAAATGTATTAAAATAGGTCAGTGGAGCAGATGGGAAAATTAGTTAAATCCAATGTAATACCAATGGTAATAATATTATAGGCCAATAACTGCTAAAGCAGAGAAAAACGCATCTTTTAGTTCAAGCTTCATCTAGTGAAGATGATAAATATTATTATTAGTAGCAGTAGCAGTAGTAGTAGTAGTAGTTTTGTATGTTGGCGATTAGCTCTCATCAGACCGTGTGCTCACCTGCTGCTTTGAGAGCAGACCGTAGCTCGTAGGAGGACATGCGTCCACTCCGGTCTGTATCAAAAGACAGGAACAACATCTGCAAAACAGGTAGCAGACATTTGACAAAGCATGACAACGTGCAGCACAATGTGACCTTTTCCATGAGATGTTTTCCCTCTTTGTTTCAGTTTTATTCTGACAATAAGCTACTTACAGTTGTCTGTTCTATTAAATGAAGATGTATGTAAACAGTAAAATTGTGTAAGTATCATAAAAATGGCAGAGAATGCTTAACAGGGGAGTTTCTGAATATCTAGTGGCCCTTGAGGAGCCCCACCCACCCCAATCATTTTAATTTGTATGCAAGCCTGATTAAGAATATTGTAATGAGAAAGAAATTAGCTTCTCCTGCTTGAAACAAGAAACCTTTCGGATTCTTACCATCCATTTCTTCAGCTTTTCCCAGAAGACCTTAAACTCCTGAAATTCGATCATTCCCGAGCAGTCCACCTTTCCTTCTGGTTAAGGAAAATCTGGCAAAATCTTAACACGTATTTAACACGTGCCTCCTTTTCATTGAGCTGGAGAGAGGCCGTGGTGTATACAATGAAATAACCGACATCAACTAATTTAACTTCATGATGTTAATATGAGTATTCTCGCAAATAACCAACAGCATCAACATTTCTGTGGAGAGCAGAATATCTGCAGTTCATGTCCCATGTACCATGAACCAGTATTAGAGGATACATCCATCAGGTTGATGATACTGTGACAGGTGTTCAGACTCACGCCATCAAATTTAATCTCTTTCCCTGTCAAATAAAGACATATGAAGCTTTGCAATGAAGGGCATTTGCCTGTTTAGCATAAACGCAGAATGAATCATGTCAAGCTGAGATGTAGAGTAGTTTAATGAAAACAGACTCACTCCTGCTCAGTACTCCGTTTAGGACGTCCTGCAGCTCCCTGGCGCTGATGGCCTGGTCCTACAACCACACAGCAAGAACATCAGTCATATGGCATTGAAAACACTCATGCTAATAGTGGTGCTTTACTTACATTATCATGTGTTTCTTTACAAGGTAAAAAAAAAACAAAGCCTAATCACAAAACCCTAACTCTACCTGAAATGATATGAATATGAAATACACTATCAAGCTGGGTGCAAGTGCAAGTCATAAATCATTTGTTCAAATCGTATAATTATGCTGTCAATATTAAATCACTAATTTATTTCAATTACATGCACAAACGTAATGAAAATTTGATTTTTTTTTTTCATTTCATATTAATGATTTGAAATAAAAAGATTCAAAACAAATCCATAAATGAACACAAATAATACTAGCCATTCAATTAAGTCAAAAGAGAAAGCGTTAGTGTGCATCTATGGTAGCAGATGCGCTGCAATGGCTGAGTTGCATTACTGGAAGATTTATCTCACGTCACACTTAGGAGGTGCTCTTTCACCGTTCAGTCACCTTTTTTGTTGTTTTACCTCCTTTATAGAGTTTTGTGGGTGTCAATAAATCCATTAACGCACTTTGCAGCTTATCCTACACAGGGTCGCAGAGGAGCCTGGAGCCTGGAGCCTATCCCAGGGAACTCGGGGCACGAGGCCAGGGACACCATGGATGGGGTGCCAACCCATTGCAGGGCACAATCACAACACTCACACAACCATTCACTAACTATGGACAATTTGGAAATGCCAGTCAGACTACAATGCATGTCTTTGGACTGGGGGAAGAAACCGGAGTACCCGGAGGAAACCCCCGAAGCATGGGGAGAACATGCAAACTCCGCACACACAGGGCAGAGGCGGGATTTGAACCCCCAACCCTGAGGTGCGAGGCAAACAACCACCAAGCCACCATTCCCCCTACACATGCAAATTTGAAATTTGAAACCATTTACACACAACATTACTAAAAGATTGATAAGTGAGTCCCAATGTGTCCTAGAAGATTTCACATTAAGCAGTTGCTTAACATAATAGTTAGATCTACAGTGAAAAAAGGCACATCTTTGGCCCAAGTTTGTTGTCTTACTGAGCCAGCGATCTGTTCAAACAGCTTCCTCAGGCCTTTCTCCTCATCAGTCTCCTCCTCACGCCGAGTCGGCATTGGTGGCTACAGATCAAAAATGCAATTTTTGTTTAAATTCACAACAAATAATGTGACCAATGGTAAATTAACTGTTCGGTGAGTATGTACAACTTGAAATATGATCTCATTAGGAGTACAGTGAAATGTAGAAAGTGAATAAATGGAGCAAAAAAAACTAGTCTCGATTTGTACAGTATCTTTCTTTAGTCTAACCTTTAGTCAGCCCTCTAGACCTCCCTTGTAGGGAGATAAGGTTTATAGTATAAATAATGAAAATAAAGAAAAGTAAAGAAAAGTTTGAGGTAAAATATATCACTCACATCAGGCAGGTCAGCATCGATAGTGTTGCCCATCTCCCTATTCACACACACAGCATTTGATCAGTATTTTAAGTTCAGACATGAAGTTTAGTCCATATGCCTTGTGTGACAGAGATAAGCTTGTATATTTAGTGTAAAAAAAATTTTCATCATCCACAAAACTCAAGTCGAAGTGTGTTGCTGTTTATGTAATATATTGAATCAAATGCCCAAGTGGCCTAATTTGTGATATGTTCACATGACTATTTGAACCTTATACATTCTATACAAATACATTATACTTTATAGTATACATTTTATTTGCATACTGATTGAGAGTATTGCCTATTTTCACTACTGGAAAGCAAGGAAATGCAGGTAGAATCAATTACACAGAGTGCTAGGGTACATACAATGCTCCGGCTTTGGTCTCAGAGAAGATGCGCACTAGGAAGTCAGCCTCTTGGTGGGGCTGGAAGGTGGTGGGCACCACCAGGTAGTTGCCCGGTGGGAGGGCAAAACGCTCGGACACCTCACGTGTGTTGATGTAGGTCCGGCTGCGTGCTTTTGAACCGTTAAAGCGGAAGAAATCCTTGTCTGCGTGGTCCTCATTATCAGGGGACTGGAGGGAAAACAGTGATAAAGATTCAGACTTCCAAACTCCACACTTGTTTATCCAGAGAGCAGCAGAATGACTCTCGCACTCTCTGACCTGATAGATGGCGAAACCGATGGTCTCCAGGTCGAGCCCCTCCTTGCGCAGTCTGCGCCGGTTCTTCTGCATGAGGGCCACGATGACGCTGCACTGATTATCGTTGTCCGCGTCCTCTAGCTTCAGCTTGAACTGAGGGTTCGTCCAGAAGGTGTCTGAGGAGAAAACACACATGTGAAGTTAATCAGGTGTTAAACAAAAGGGGCTGCAGCCTCACCAACACTTTCTGGCTCAGGATACCACATTGCCATGACTTTCTCTAGAGGGGGGCTAGGAGGAGGTTAGGATGGAGAGTGTGGGATTGAAGGGAGAGGGTTGGACTCCTTCAGTGGCTGGATTTCTAGTGGAAGTTCACCACCATGACTTTAACTAAAACTCTTTTACTTTTTTTGATTTTGGAATTGTATTATATCATCACACCTTTCTTTATAGCCCAATCAACTGACCCCCAGTGTGTCTGTTTTGCTCACACACCTGAGCCTGCACTCCAAGGGTTCTTCAAGGATTCTTTGGACAGCTAATGGGTTTACCATTCTAAATGGACTCTACCTTTTCTGAAAGGGAAACCCTCAGTTTTGTGGGGCTTTACAAACCTAAGAACCCTTGTTCTAGATTGATACAGGTAAAACAGCTGTATGTCCAGTAAAGATATGATTACACCCACCATCTGTTGTGTTACTATTTGCATTAGGCACTGCCTTTGTGTGCAGCAGCTTTCCATAATGTGCTGTTTTTAGGCTTAACCGATTTGCCATGGCCTCCCAATGCTTTCTGAAAGTATAAAAAGTGAGAATTTTTTTAAACTTTGTGCTTACCAATGTAGTTCCTGCAGCCTCCGGCAGTGGAGCCCCGAATCCAGCTGCCCTCCAGCATGTTCACATCCCACTTCTTCTTGTTGTCATCTGTCAGGGAGTCTGGAGTCAGGTTACACAGCTCTACCCTGTCGTAGTTCGCCTTGAAGTCCTCAAACTCCATCCTGCAACACAATAACTGGTGTATTAAATTCTGTGGTACACAATAAGGGACTCCATTTGAACAAACCTTGTTTGATAAGCCCACTTTGTTAACAATGAACAATATTTACACTCTACAACCCTTAAGGATTCAGTTGTCCCTTTGGGGGCATCCTTAACAGAAAGGGTTCTGTGCTACATTTATATTTGCTTGATGCTTTTATCCAAAGTGAGTTACAATTGAGACAATTGAGAAGTTGCAAATTAAGGGGCTTTCTCAAGGACTCAGCTGTGACAACTTGGGAGTGCTGTGACTTAAACTCACAACCTTCAAATCAGCAGCCCAAAGCTTTAAACTGAGCTACCACTTCCCCTAGAACTCTTGAACTCTTTTAGGAAGCTGAGAACCCTTAACTATACATGGGTTGGAATGAATAAAGGCAGAAAGCTTGTACATCATTTAGTTCCATGTGGAATGTTTCAGTTATGAACGTCGATCAGAACAAAGCAGGGCTATCACAGTATACGTTCAAATCATTTGTGATGAAGAATCAGAGCAAAGCTCATACCAGAACTCTCCATCATCTGTGGAGTTTTCAAGCAGTCTGATCTTATCTGCTTTATCAACGATACTCCACTCTCTGGAACTGCAAGGAAACAGGAACACATTGGAAACTTATTGATATAATATTGATTTACATATAATATCCATCTTGTGTACAGTATATAATTGTAAAGTTAAACCACATCCTAGGTTTACAATTAGGATACATATATCTCTAGATCCAAGTCTTCCTACAGCATATTAAAGCAATACAAACTGATCAGCCAAGACATGTTTGGGTCAATAATGAAGCTAAAAAGTAATAGAAGTCACTTTCTTTAACCGACACTGTTAAGCTCCATAATCTGTTTTTTTTTTTTCTTTTCAGTTTAAATTGGCAATATTATCACCGTTATAATCTTTGCAGTATAATTCCAAGTTCAAACATTAGGAGGCGGAGCCTAAGAGGCAGAACAATACCAAACTGCCCTGATGAATAAATTCATTGTGCTTGCTCAACATGGCAGCGTCCATACCGTTCCACTATTCAGCTACACTGTTCACTGTTTATAGATGACAGGAAGACCTGCTGTGTCTTAAACCACATCAGCAAGTTGGTGAGATATCACTGAAAAATGAATGTGGTTTGAGGCAGAAGTTTACAGAGAAAAAAAATGTTTTGGTGAGACTGATGTCCATTATTTGTTAGCTTTATTAGCCTCGTAGCTTGAGTGCAAGACTAAAGAAGCAAACATCAGACACAAAATATGTCTTGGCTGATCGATAATTGTCAGATTACATCTTTAAAAGCAAATGTATATTGTTACAAAAAGAGTGACTTAGTATCTTTTCAGCTCTGGTCTTTTTTATGGTGAAATCACGATTAGGAGGGTCGTACTTATCGCTCCAGGGGCCGTTCCATTCCACCTGACCCCAGGGGTTTCTGATACGGACAAGTCGCACTTTCCCCCCTCTATAGTTCACCTGAAGAAAAAGAACAACACAGAGAGGTTTTGAGAAAAAGATTCAGAGGCTATTTATATAAGCTGAAAGCACAAATTAATTTTCCTGTCAACAGTGTATCAGCTTTTATGCATATGAAGACCGTTAGCTACACAGGCAGTGCGATTGAAATGAGAGCTGGTGTAATTACCTCTGCCAGCCCGGTGATGGAGTAGGCATGACCTTTGACCAGGCCTGTGGAAGTCTGAGCTTCTGATTCAGCTGAGCTGGTGATCTAGAGAGAGAGAGACATTAACTTAAAATCAATGTGTTAACATGATAAGTTATTGTTTATTCTTATTAGCATACATTTTTTTGTTGATGCTGACATTTAGCTTTTTTACTTTTACATTTCTAAGGCTAAAGATCCATATAAAGATCCGGCATCTTTTTCATTCATTGCCTGAAACCTAAAATTAAGTGTTTCCTTTTCAGGGCTTCAACTAGAACCCCTTTAGGAAGCGAAGAACCCTGAACTATCCAATGAACCGTTGATGGAGCAGTTTATCTAAGTGTGTATCATCAAGAATGTTTAGTAGTGCAGCTGCAATTACACTATGATCTATGAATTTACCAGAATAATATCAAGAAAACAAATAAAACTCTAAGTACCAATAAAATTCTACATTTTTGTCCAGCTCTACACTCTTACAGGAAATTTCAAACTAGAGTTTTTTTTTAATGTCTTCCTTGGGAAATCAACAGACTGTTTCTATTCCAGTGTTCCAACCTAGTACTCTAGTCATGAAGAAGTCCAAACTAGATAAAATTGGAGGGTGAATGTGCACCGCTTTTGTTGAAACTTTTGCCTCATTCTTACGTCTATGGAGCAGCCCATCATAGATCCTCTATCCAGCGCCTTCTTCAGGATAACGAAAAGGTCTGTGGGAGCTTTCTTGGTCTCGTACATTTCTCCGACTCCACCAGTGAAGTCCTCCATGGCCTCCAGGGTGCTGCCTCCCTTCAGAGCCTCGTAGCTGCCGTTCAGTCTGACACACAGAATAAACTACAGCTCAGGACCACACCCCTTAAAAATACAAGGGACTTAAACATGCGATCATTTTCTAATGAGGTTCATATTATTCTTGTGGCCACAATCTGCAGTCCAAATTGGAAATAATTGGTGGCTGTCCAGCATCTACGTGAACTCACCAGAGTTTCCTTCCTTTGTATGTAAACTGGGCGGGGCTATTTTTGGGTAAAAAAAAAACTCTTGTGTATGCTTTCCCTCACCAATCACAAGGCTGTTCTTCAACAAGATTTTATTGATCCTCTGAATGCCAAGCTAACTGAGTGAGCAAAAAAGGTGATCTACTGAACAAGTGAAAGCTAATTACAAAGCTACAAAGCTAACCTAGTGAGTGAAAGCTAAATAATAACTGGAAACAATCTGGCAAACAAAAACAAACCTAGCAAGCAAAAGCTTTCAAGGGAAAGCAGACTAGTGAGAGAAAGCAAACTAGCAAAAGAAAGCTAGGCAAACTAGCAAGCAAAGGCAAATATGATGCAATTCGTGACTGATATGCCAGTGAAAAAATGTAATATCATGAGTGAAAGAAACCTAGCGAGCTAAAATACCAACTAGCCAACTAACAAGTCAAAGCAAGCCTAGTGAAAGAAAGCTAACTTGGTATATGTTACCTCAGTGAAACTAGCAAACTAGCAAGTGAAAGATAGCCTAGCAAAGCAAGCTAACTAGTGACCAGTGAAAAACATTAACCTAATGAGAGAAAGCCAATGTAGTAAGTGCTACCCTAGTGGAAAACAACTAGACATAGGTCATACTTGGCATAGGCCTTCTCCAGCAGCGCGCTCCAGAACTCGTTGTTCTCGGCTGAATGGAGGAACACCAGTTTGTTCCTCACACACGGCAGCCTGTCGTCTATAACCACATCCAGCCATCGGTTATGCTGCCAGAACTATAATAGACACACACACTTACTTCAGTTTATTCAGTCATTATTTTATTCAGGTGTTACATTGATACCAAACCCTGGGGCTGCTGAGCTTCACCTGGAAGTGAAAGATGCCAGCGTAGCCGAGATCAAAACTCTGGTCAGGTGGTACAACCCTCGTCAGGATCTCCTTTTGCAGTGTCAGGGAGGCGATCGCTGCTAACAACCAACAGTCTCCTACACACACACACACACACACACACACACACACACTACACAGTCAGTATCTCCTTTCTGGAGATACACTGTTTCTACACTGCTTTTAAAACAGCTGCATGGGCACAAGGTATAAGATGACACTTATGAGAAATGAACATATCCAAATGTTAAAAACTGTCTAATCTCTAATTTCTATAACACAAAAAGATTAGGATCAGTAGGTTCTCTTTGGCTTTGATCCTGTTATTCAATTTGTAGAATGACTAATGTGATTATGTGTAATTACTTTTTAAAACAACATGTGATAATTGTGTCATAATTAAAGATTAAAGATTGTCAAACTTTATTGAGAACCCCTGAGATGGTCAGAATGCTCAAAGAAGAGAATATACTGTAAAAACACCTGAGCTGTCCTGTAAACTAACACAGAGATGTGCACAGGGCACAAAACTGTTCACTGCCCAGTTAAAATCTGATTTTCCGTGCCATTTCACTAAGCCCTGTTGGATATAGAAGGGATATAGCTCATATAGAACCACCGTTATACTTTTACACAGTAAAATATGGGAAAATGGAAATCCAACAAGAGAAGCAAACAAGAGGCAAAGGATAACCCTCAGCATGGTGCTCCCACCACCATGCTTCATTTTAGGGAAGGTGTTCTCAGGTGAGTAATGTTGGGTTTCCATCAAATGTAGAGCTTTGTGCCAAGGACAAAAATGTTCAAATATGGTTTCATTAGACCAGAGAACCCTTTCCCATACGTTTGCTGAGTCTCCAAACCGCCTTTGGCAAATTCTGAATAGGTTTTCATATGGCTCCCCACTCATCCATAAAGCCCAGCGTTGTGGAATGTCCAGGCTATAGCTGTCCTGTGACCAGCTTCTCCCATCTGAGCTGTGGATCTCTCCAGCTCCTTCAGAGTTACCCTTGGCCTCTTGATTCTCTGACTAATCCCCTCTTTTGGTAGACTGCTTCCTCGAGGCAGAGTCTTGTTTGTGCTTTAATGGTACATGGTGAGATATTGAAAGTTCTTCATGATGCTGTTTGTTTAGGTATGTTCCCTAACAAACTCATGTGACACTTTCATTACGCACAGGTCGACTCCATTTAACTAAATATGTCACTTCTGATGGTGACTAATTTAGGAGTGACTGCAATACATACGCACTCACAACTAACATTTTTTATTTCTAAATAATTTCGTGTGTGACATATAATCATATGACATATAATCCCAACTCAGTCCATTTCAGTTCCAGGATATAACACTACAAAATGTGGAAATGTTCAAGGGGATGAATACTTATGCATGGCACATGTGACAGAATAAAGGAAAAATACTACACGTGCACATGTAGTGTATAACCATTGTGCCTCACATGCATCCAAAAAAAAACACACCCACTGTGAATAATCTATAAACATGTATCTGAAGACTGGAACATTATGAGGCAGTATTCTTGGAGCTCCAGTGCAAAACTAAGGTGGATGTCAGACGCTCTTAGTTTTTAGACTCACTGGTTGTCATCTCAACTTCAAAGCTATACTACATGAAGTATTGACTAATGAAAGTAGGTAAGCAATTAAACACTTATACATGCAATGCTCACCCAGCTGTCCTTGACATATGTCTGTCCTGTCCGCTCCTCCAACAATGAACTTAGGATCTTTGCAGATTTCCTACATTAGAGATAGAGAGAGAGAGAATGGGGAATTAAGAAGGAAATAAATGCATGGTGATGATGTGACACACTGGAATGCTGTTAAAGCGCATTATTGGGAGGAGGGCAGGGAAGCTGTTTCTGCAAGGTGTGGTCACATTTTTACTGCTGTGACCGATCTAGTGAAAAAAATGACAGACTGTCTCACACACACACACACATTTCTTTTACTATACTTGTGAGGACCTTGCATTGACATAATTAATGCAGCTAATAAATACTATGCTACTTCTAAATCTAACCCTAATCTTAACCTCAGCAACCATCAAAAAAACCTTTCAGATCTTTTAGTTTTTTAATAAAAGCTGCAGTTTCTGCATGTCTCTAAAAGCGGTTTTCCTTATGGGGACCAGCCAAATGGAGACCAGCCAAATGGGGACCAGCCAAATGGAGACCAGCCAAATGGGGACCAGCCAAAACTGTCAGATATTCCCATTCTTTTGGAGACAGTTGGTGCCCACCAACATGTAAATCATGCCCACAAACACACACACGCACACACACACACACATTCCTATGGCCTGTGATTGGACAACTTTAAATGCTCATGATTGTTGAACCACATTTTTCACTCGGGCGTTCACCTGTGTGTGTGTGTGTGTGTGTGGTGGTAATCTGAACTAAAACCTGAATCATACATCTTCAATTAAATTAAGAAATAAACCCTTTAATATACATTCTAATCATAAAACTAACCGTTACAGCTAATCAGCATTAATTATGTTGTACATTAGCACTGCTAATCAAAACTTGCCCAAACACGCTGAAGAAGAACTTCACCCAAAAATTTACACAATACCCAAAGTAGCCACCCAGCATTGTGAACGTGAAGTCTTGCTAATTTGCTAGCATTCTTTCCTGCCATGTTAGCATGTTGGGATGTGTGAAGTATTCCTTTAAATAAACATGCCTTTGCATGACAATCCGCTGCATGAGATCCAAGAAATTATTTGCAAAACATTACTGAGAAGTGCTCATGGTGTTCATCACACCCACTGTGTATAACCTTATGACTCAACTAGTCATCAGTTTATACTTAAGTGTAATTGTTTTTATAAAGATGACTTAAGGAGTCAGTTTGAAGCAATGTTTTTTTAATTAACAACCCACAAGTTCACACAATGAAACAGTGTTCGCTGACAGCTGAGGAGCTCCCGACTTCACAATACTTCAATATGAAGAGCTAATTGCAATCTTGGAAAATACAAATCCTGCCAAATATATACATATTTTCTCCTGACCAGTTGACTGAACTAGAAAAACTCGTTGTCGTAGTGAGAGAAGCAGCAGGCGAAAGAGGAATGTACATTGTTTTATTCACTATAATCCATAAAGCCATATGAATCAGTGGGTTGAGTAATAATATCTACATATTAAAGGAATATTCCACTGATTTTCAACGTAAATCTCTGTTTCTACGGTATCTGTAACATATATGTGATTACCACAGAGAAGAATTTCAGCACATTTTCCTGAACTGAGAAAAAAACAGAAAACCGTTTATATAAAACTCAGTTATAATGCAGGTCTAAGGGCAGTTGTTGAACTCTGTTAACAAAAGTTTATGCTCTAAATTTGAGCTCTAATTCCATATAATTCATCCTTTCAGAGACAGGATTACTTTTTCAGGATTTTTTTTGTCTGGCTCAATTTGGTGAATGGACTTTACAGGGTTGGAAAATTGTATAAAGCTCCAAAGAAAATCTTTGGGAAGACTGTGTCTCATATCAATCTCATCCTAACATTTATTGTTCCAGAGTCACGCATCTAATGGAAGTCTAGGGCCAGTTGTCAAGAAATGATTTAAAAAAAACGTATATATATATATATATATATATATATATATATATATATATATATATATATATATATATATATAATTTTTCTAAAATAATTTCTTGACAACTGCCTCTAGACTTCCATTATATTCTTATAATATTCTTATATTCTTCTCTGTGATAATCACACATATGTTACAGATGCAGTAGATAGAGATTTACATTTACATTTACGGCATTTGAGGGACGCTCTTATCCAGAGCGACTTACAGAAGTTACAGAGATTGGGTTGGTAGACTTTAAAGTATTCCTTTACAGCAGGTTAATTTTCTCAATTTACACATCCATTTAGGTTTTATACATTCACTCAATTCAAGATTCAAGCTAAACCAGCTAAACTAATTCAAGGTTTAGCTTCATGCTTTGATACATCAGCATGACAACATGTCCACCCATCTTTAAGATTGTTGGAGCCAATGAAGCCAGATGATAATTTTGGTCATGTTTTTGATCAATTGATTCACATGATTGATCCATGGTTCAGTCATGAGCTTGGGTTACTGCCTGTGTCGAGTTTTGCATGTTCTCCCCATTTCAGTATGGGTTTCCTCTGGATTCTCCCAACAACATGCTTGTGGATTAGTCACTGTCCCAAGCCCCTAGGTGTGAATGAGGCTGTGAATGAATGTGTGAGTGAGTGAGTGTATGAATGAATGTGTGAATGTGTGTGTGAGTGAGTGTATGAATGAGTGTGTGAATGTGGTGCCCTGCATTGGATTGGCGTCCAGTTCAGGGTGTGTCCTCGCCTTGCTCCCAGTGTTCCCGTGGATCCACCACGACCTTTCTACCAAGATGTTTGGTGTTTGATGTTTGCGCATCTATAATTTTGCACTTGAGCTAGGTGGCCAAAACTATTCCAACTATTCGTTTATAGCAGACATTAGGCTTCTCAGCGTGTTGATCCAGCATCTTTCCAGCAGTAAGGCGTTCACCCTATCGGTCGGAGCCTGCGAGTCTGAATGCCAATGATGCCACAGCCATTTGTAGCCGGGAGCCAAGGAGTAAAATCTGCTGTGCTCTCTGGGTAGGAGGGGCATACTCTGTCTCCCCTGTCAATCACAGCAACACGAGTATGAGGAAGGGGGCGGATAGCGCTTTCCTCCAAGTGTGTTACACTGTCCTGTGATGCAGCATGAGCAGTTTGAAAAGATATTGTTGGCTAGCTTCTCAGAGAAAGCACGCGTTAGCCTTTACCCTCCCTGATTGGAAGCTGTTGTATGATAGGGGAGAGATGACTGGTGGGTGGGAATTGGCAAGTTACCAAATCTCTTCTCTTTTGCCAAGGGAGACCCTGATCTCGTTCATTTAATAGTACCGTTACTTTTTGAGTTACCTGAGGTTTGGAATAAACTGATTCAATTCAAGTGATCAGTCAAACATGCTATTAACTCTAAAAAACTAGATAGTCAGTATAATAACTTTGATATGATTTGCACGACTGTACAAAACCCACTTGCTACGCTTCACAAATCCCTGGGGGTCCCTGGACCCCACTTTTGAAAACCTGTGGTGTAAGCAATAAGGATCATTTTCCCTTAATAAGCTGAATCCAGATTAGTTGGTAAAACGCTAGACTCTGTTGACTAAATTGGGGTTTCTCACTTATCATGGAAGCTTGCTGATAACTACTGAGTATAAGCTGTTGAGGGATAAGAGTCCACTCAGAGAAGCCTTGAATGATTCAGGAGCTAGACATGGGTCCTGCCTGGGCTAAAGCTTTTCTCTCGAGGCTCAGGATGTCCAGGTTCACCTGTCTGGCCCTCACAGTGGCGCTCACAATTTTCTAATTACAAGCCCAAAACTTTCACACTGCGCTAGAACCGCCCTGATTTTGTCTGAAAAGTGGCTAATATCAATAACATACCAGTCATGCTTCTTGGCCATTAGTGTTTGAATGGACGTTGAAAAGTATCCACTTAAAACCATGCTCTTGTAGGATTCAAGAGTCTGAGTGCAAGTCTACGACGTTTTTAATTTCATTGATTATGGAAAAAACACAAACAGACAATTTTATTCAAAACCAAAACAAATTAATTTGTAGATGTTTGACTGAAATATTTCTTGCTCTTGACAACTGACAAAATAAACACAGCTCTTGATATTGCACTCAGATTCTTGTTCTCTATGGTGTGGTTCTGTACGTACCCCGGGTCTCTTCCATTCGAAGTTGACAGGGACGCTCTGGCTGAAGAAGAGAGATGAGCCTTTGGCAGGGAAATCAGGATCCTCAAACAGCTGCTTCCTCTGCAGGCACTCCTGCCTCAGCTGCTCGTAGGTCTTTCCATCAGCCTGTGTGCTCTCAGCTTGGATCTTGGTTCCTGAGGTGCTGAACAGAGTGGAAGCAGAAGGCATCCTCACACCTGCTGCAGGATACACGCACACTGGAGCAAAGAGAAGACGAAACAAGGGCCTGACAATGCAGTAATCGACTGACACAAGCTCACCGTGCCTGAGTTGACTGACACCCAGCTGTGTGTGTGTGTGTGTGTGTGTGTGTGTGTGGACAGGCTTAGCAGGTTGTTCAAACTTCTAGAAAAGAAACTGGTTTGACGTCCTCGGTGAAAGTCACCACGCCTGTGGACACTCCCGCTGTGTGAGGCGTGAGAGCTACTATGAGACATGTGGAATGCTGTAAAGTTGGAAAAACCTCTATCACACCAGAGGAAACTACAAATATAAGCACTATTAATACTTATTTACTGCTTATAATTGAGTCATAGACCTTTATTTACTGGTTTTTGATTGGCTGAGATGGTTCTAAAGGGAGTGTAACAGCAATGCGCTGATTTAAAACGGAGTATCTGTATCACACCAGATCAGTATCCAATCGGATTTGACATCTAGCTGACCATTTCCTGTTTTGATGAGCAAAGACTAGTTTGATATTTCACATTTCCCTAGCTGAGAGCAGTCGTGAACTGGAGTGATGTAGCTGAGGCTGAGGAACTGTCAGAGCCAGAATTCATACACCATGCTGACATTTCTACCGCCTTTTCCTATGTTTGGGGCATACTGTAGCCACGCCTACTTCAGGTTTAAATCCAAATACAGATACGGATATTTGGAGCACTAAACAGATACTGATAGTGGCATTGTGGTACACCGATAATACACATATACCTCATATGTTCATACTTGTTCTTATGATATAAGGACATTTTTAAAATAGCAGGGAGGGTCTGTAAGTACACATTTAAATTTCAAAGTGATCAATCATTAATGCTCGAAGGTACTCTCACATTTTTTAACAGAAAAAACATCTTAGCTGGAACACCATTTGTGCTGAAAAACAAAAAAATAGTGGCTCATGCTATGTGCACACTGTAACCATAACAACTCTCCTCTTACAAGTCCTAGCTAGTTTCTGCTAACTAGCTAGCATAGCCTTCTATCTATACTAGTAATTCAGATGGAATAAATATTGGTGTAACTCTGGTGATAAGGTGGTTGTTTGCCTTCACTGTAGCTTTAGAGGCAGAAAATCAAGAGAATTTGAGCTGCTTGTGTGATCTGACTGTAGGCAGGTACAGTGAAAGTGGAACGTCGCATCTCGTACCTTGCAGCCGCTTAAACGTGTCGAACAAACATGCGTTAAAAGTTCGCTGGTGGTTGAGAAAAAATAGCAAGCTGCCTAAAGGTCCACTCTGTAATATTTAAAGTGTTCACAGACCTGTTGCAGTTATATAACCTCAAAAATGCCCTAAAGACTCACTGTATTGCTATGCAATGTATCTGGGTCATTCTACAGAAACGTCCACTGTTGGTATGGCAAGATGTCTTAAAATTTATTTCTTTTTCTAACATTTAAACGTAGACCACATTATTAGATTACCTTTTGACTTTATGAATACACATAAATGACAGCTTAATGAATTTTTATATTATTTGTACATTTATTTAAAGACCGCATGTACCATTTTTTTGTCACTGGTGTTACCTTACTTCTTTGGCAATATTAAAGGTTTTTATGAAATATTATTTCTCATTTTTTTCAGCACATGTAGTCAGAGTTACAGAAAAATAATGATAATGCAACAAATAAGGAGATTATGTATTATTTATTTTAATCAGGTTTGTTTAAAGTGTGACTGAATGATGTTAGTTCATTTGCACAAACATGTATTTGCTATAACAATGAAAATATTTGAAAAACAGTTATAAAAAAGTAATGATGCAATCCTTTAAATCTTAACTCTTGAGAGTAGCAGAATTCAATGGATGTAAAATTATTATCATGTCACTTGTGACACATTTTATAGAATGTGACAGAAAAAAACACACAGTAACACCAGTGACACAATTAATCACCAGTGACATACATAAGACCAAACATCCTTATTCTTCAACTATAAAATTACTAAATTGTTACATTTGGCAATTAGTGAAAGTAGTTAGTAAAAGAACATAAACAACATTTTAAAACATTTGAACTAAAACAACTAAAATGTACAACAAAGTACATTGTCTAAACTGCAGTTGTCCGCTGCTATTTTATGTCATGCTATTATACTAGGTTATGACTAAAAGGTGTAAACTTTGAACTGTCCTCATTTTACATTTCATGGTGCCTTATTTTACTTGCCCAACTGCCCCATAATGAACTCCCAGAATCGCTTATCAATTTGAACTGAACGCTTATTCAGTGCCTGGGGCTCTGGAATCAGGCATATGATCTGGTCATCACCGTACCAGTTAACATCATCTCTGGGGCTTGGATAGGTGATAGGGAAAGATAGTGCAAAAGGGGTATGTGAGATGGTATTGGTGTGAATATCCAGGGAAGCAAATCCAGATGTGACAGATGATAATGTAATGGTGTGTGTGTGTGGTATTGTATGCTATGTACTTTTATAACTATGATTCACAGTTTCACCACTGATTTCTGTATTTGTAACAGTTCAGTTTGTACCTTGAAATGCTGGGTGATCTATCTGGTGATGATGGGGGGGGGGGGGGGGGGGTCAATGCTCCTGCTCTGACTCTTTGCTTGCATCTTTGCTGACGGACCCTCCATGCCTTACGTTCACTTCTCTTCCCCCTTTCACTTAAATCGCTTATTCTCTTTCTCTTTTTTGTTTCAATGTCTCTGACATAACTCTGTTTCCTTTTCTGCAAGTATTCTGCTCTACGTTCAGGATCAGCATCTTACTGATCTTCAATGGTGTTACCCGTAAAGAAGGTAACACCAGTGACTGTAACACCAGTGACAATTTTCATGAAAAATGCATTTTACAAAATGGCTGCTGCAAGGTATCAAACCACATGTTGTCAATCATGGTATACTCACTAAATTAAGTAGTTTAATCCATTTGTACTCTAGTTTTTTACAATTCCCTAACCATAAATTAGGTCATACCAGTGACTTCAACTAAAAGCTTCGTAATCATGAGATAAATGAGAAAATTTCTGATAACTGAAAAGAGACAGTGGACTTACCATGGGTCTTTCTTCATAGATCTTCAGGAAATAGGAAGGGGGTAGTCGAGTGATGTAATCAGTGTGATTTTTATTTCAAAATGAAAGATTTTTGTTAAACACCAGTGACACAACTCCAGGGGACCACTATTTTCATTATATATTTTATAATATTTATTTGGCATTTTGTTTTTTTATGTCATTTACATCATATATTTGATAGTTATGAATAGACTTTGATATTCTAAATGGTAGAAAACCCTGTTTTTGACCTCAAAATAAAGCACTTTCCCTCTGTAAATGGCTGTGGGGACGAGCAGGTGCTTTTGTGGTGCTTGGAATTCTATATAATTAATTAAAAAAAATAATGCCACATTGTTGGCTCAAGAAGGTGTAATTGTTCAAATAACATATTGTTTAATTTTAAAATATAAAAAAATTGTGTTTTTCAAGTGTAATATTTCTGTAAAGGCTAGGGACAGAAAAATGGATGTTTCCATAGAATGAGCCATCTCTGCAATACAATCATCATTTCAAGCTCCCTGTTTACATTTTTCTGGCCCAGAAATTAGTTTGAATAATTGGGTACAAAACTAAAGAAGCAAAAGTTGGACTCCAAATATATTGTGATGTGAGCTGATCTGATCAGCTACGTTTGGGGGGTGGGGGTGGTGATTGTTGGGCTAAACTATACCTTTAAACAAAAAAAAATTATAAAAACACCCCAGTAAAAAAACAAAAATTCTAATTATTGAGAAATCAGTAGCAGATTAGTATTGGCTGATATTAAAATTATATTGAAAATTAAAAAATGTAGCATCTGTCTGTTGCTAATGTGTACCCAAAAATGATCTTCATTTACTGACGAGCTCTAATATCTCAGAACATTTCACAAAAATATTAGCTCTCATTCTAGGATCAGCATAAATCAAGAAACTGGTGGACTGTACGTGTATTTCTGTACTGCTTCCATCCTTTCACTCTGGTGTCCGCTCCCCATCATTACATTTCCATTATGTAAATCAACAATTTGTGTATCATTAACGCTGAATTGTTTAATTGGATCCTAATTAGCAGAGCTATTCAAATCATTGTTTTAGCACATAATCAGTAATAAAGTCAGCACACTAGAAACCTGGAGTGTTTCTACAAATAAACACCAGCAACGCTGCTTTCTACACATATTTCACAATGAGCTATTTACATCTTTAACTATTATAAGAAGGATAAGCACGGTTAATTGGTGTATGAAAAAGTGCATGTACGTATAAACATTAAAAATCTCTTGACAGTGCTACACCCAGCCCCGGACGCAAAAAAAGTAAAAACAGAGACATCATCTTTCAGAGATTTCAGAGATACGGTCAGAATCAGTTTCACAGCGACGTGTCAGACATGTTTTTCCTCTTTAAAGCCCTCTTCTCACCGCCCTTTTCACTTCCACTGAAAACGCTGCCAAGAATGTATAGCATGCAGCACACATAGTTAGAAAGGTATCTTCACCCCATTGTACACTCTCTGGCATTTTACTTACTCATCTGCATGCTTTTTTAATCTGAGCACATTCGTAAACAGCAGGCGGAAATCCTTCATGTAGTAATACAGAACTCAAGGTAAGCAGGTAACACTGATTAGCAAAGGGTGTGTTGAAAATTACTAAGCCAAACTCTGTGCATTTGAGTGTAACATTGGGAATAAAGGTTCTCTGTAGTTTTAACTGGGGATCCATTGATACCACTTCTTCCGGTTTTTCGGTATTCATTGATACTGATACCAATACTGATACTATAATGAATAACATACTTAGTATTAATCACTCAGAGGCATCATGGAACATTTTATTTAGCTCTGGTCATGTTGGTTTCTTCCATGTGTTGCTAGTAAAGAGCTCCTTGTGCTGGGTTCTTTGTTTAATATGTTTTGGCATTTAAAACGTATCTTTTTTTTTTAAATAGAGATCGTGAGGGTGGACGACGTGGGCGAGCAGAGCGACATCAGCGCGCGTGGCCAGTAAAAATGACCGTAAGACTCGAGAGTAAAGTGTAGACCCTAAGCGTGCACACATTTCTCAGTGCTTAGTGCTCGCTGAACTGAAGTGCTCGCACATGTGACGGTTCATCTGCACTTTCACATCACTCCTGTTTGCTCATAAATACCTGTGAGTGTGCAATTCACAGATCCTGATACTTATTTTAATGATCATGCCGGCTGATGCTTCTCTGCACACTCACGTCTTCCAACCTCTCACTCTCTATATTTAAGATACTGTTTAAACACCTTAGATGTACTGTAGGAAGATGTTGTATTTCCTCCTCTTGATATTTTCATACAGCAGTTTACTCTGGTTTGCTTTGATTGATGTCATTCTTCACGAAATACGTCCAGATTGCTGTCATTTCATGTTGTCTTGTTTGTTAGCGTAATAAAATATGCTAACATGTCACAAAAGTTTTTGGTATCAGAGCATTTTTTTTTTGAAAGTATGATATTACAAATTGACAATATTGACATTTACTGTGTATCAGGCGTCTGTTTACATTCTTCTGACCCTAAAATTAGCTCCACCACCACCTAAAACCAAACTGTTCAGTCGTACATTCAACCAGGAGTGGGGTGAGGGGAGGCTGAAGACTTGTCAATGTTTGTATTGGAATTGCAATTCACCTTACGTGCAGCAGAAGGCGATAAATATTACAAACTGCCTCTTTAAAGGTACAATCCGTGATTACTGTGCAATTGCATAGTAACCTTACCACAAAAAAAAATTCATAGATCAACCATGTATTCATAATGGAGTAAGAAAGACAAAAGAATATGACAGAAATGTGACTCCAGACATACAAGAATGCTTGAACTTTACCAGAACATCTGAAGAGTTTATTCTTCATTCTGAGATGTTATGTGCCATCTATAACAAATCTCTCAAAGCAGGTGTTAAACATTAACATGCCCTAATACAATAATATAAAAAAAAAAAAAAAAAAAACAGAGACATTTCCTTAAATGCAAAACCACTAAGCCTGGGACATTGATACAAAAAAATAGATATAAAAATTTTAAACAACAGAAAGCAACACTAACAGACACTGAAACATAACACACCATCTCGTGAAATTCAGAGCTTTGTATCACAATTTACAAACAGCTGCTTGACTGATATAAAGTGATAGAAGTTTATTTGAAGGAAAAAATACTGATCCTCCATCAGATGTAGATGTTTTGGGTGTATTTAGTGCATCAGAGTGTTGAACTAGAATCAAATCCACTCCGTCCACAGACACAAAACTGTGTCTTCGCACTCACTGCTCCTGTTTCTCCTGCGCCGTGCCGGTGACCAGCAGCAGGTTGCAGGCGGTGAACTGGACGTTAAGGACGCTGCTCGTCTCACCCGTGTAAACTCCAACCAGCTCGGGGCTGGAGCCGTCCGGAGGCACAGCGCCCCCTCCATGGGCGTTCCTTACGTCCCAGACACGCACCGAGTTATCCAGAGCGGCCGAGGCTATGAGCGAGCTGTCCGGGCTGAACGCCAGGCTGGTGATGGCGCCCGTGTGTCCACGCAGCTCCTTCAGCACGCCGCCTGCCGCCAAGTCCCACAACCGCAACCGCTGGTCCTCACCTGCAGACACCAGATACCTGCAGGGTAAAGAAGAAATGCACAGGTTAGATACATGTTATTATAGGTAATTAGTGTTAAACTTAAAATCAAACCGGACCTTTTTCAGCTTATTAACTCACTTAAATGTCTAAATTCTTCTTTGTTGTCAGTAATTTTCCATTGCAGTCCAAGTGCAGTGACTTTTTCCTACCTCTAAATGATTTTTGATGTCATGGTGCACTCGTGCTAGGTTTTATTTAAAAAAAATAACCAATAATATCATGCCATGAACAAAAAACGCTGAGTCAGCATGCTCCAGTCACAGCAATACAGATTAGCATCAGTGACACTAGCGGGATTGTCTTCGCTTCCTCTAACATGGCTGCCGAAGGTGCTGCAGGAGGTGAGCGACCGACTCAATGATCTGACTCCATGTTTGTTTTGGATCGTCCCACATTTCACAAGCCAATCAGATTTTAACATATGAACCTAAAGTTCCGCTGCCCAAACATGGCGTCATGCTGTGATCTAATCTGTTCAGTTCTGTCCAGCTGTGGGTTAGGTATAAATGAAGTAACTTTAGGAGAGTAATGGAAACAGTATTATATATTTGGTTTCTGACCTGCCGTCGGGTGAGAAGGCGAGTGCCAGTACGGGGCCTCTGTGTCCCGTCAGTAGGCGCACTGAGCCGCCGTGCTGCGTGCTCCACAGCCGGACAGTCCTGTCGGTCGAGCCGGGTAGCAATGTAGCTCGAGTTTGGGTGGAAGCGCACGCAGTCGACGTCGGCCAGGTGTCCGGCGTAGAGTCGCAGCGGGTGAGCGCGGGCCGGAGTCCAGAGACGTGCCGTGGTGTCGCGTGACGCCGTGCAGAAGTACAGACCACACGGACTCACTGCTAAGTCCCATACGGGGTAGGCGTGGCCTCGGTACACGGCAGCATTGCTGAAACCACGCAGCTCCCAGTACCGTACTGTGCAGTCCTCCGAGCACGAGAGCAAACCCGTGGAGTCACGCAGGAACGCCGCGCCGTACACCGGACCGCTGTGACCGCGCAGAGTCTTCATCTCACTGCCCAACTCCTCCTCTTCTGTCTGAGTCAGAAACAATAACAAGCGTTATGAAATTCAGGCTTCGGAATAAAGTAAATATGCACCAACAGTAAAGATGCTCCAAAAAGAGTATGCTCAGTGACGGAAGGCTGTCACTCACCTCCTCCTCCACTAGGTCGCAGGCGAGGCGTATCTTGGACACGTTGGCCCTACAAGGCCCCGCCTTCAGCTTCCTGGCTCGGAGGCTCCACAGCTTGAGGGCGGAGTTGTCGAAGGCGGCAGCGAGCAGGCGGCTGTCGGGTGACACCTCCGCGGCGTTCAGCAGCTGCTCCGTGTTCTCGAAGGCGTAGAAGCAGACCGTGGTGAGGGACGGAGGACCCTCGCGCACACGCCTGATGCAGTCCTGAAGCGCCTCCAGGGCAGCCTCGTTTTGAGGCGGTAACCCCGCTGTGACGTCTACAGAGTCCGCCCCTTCTGTCCCGTCCATGCCCAACCAGCCGCTGGAGCAGGACATGGAGGTGGAGTTTCCTGTAGTGAGCCCCGCCCCATAGAGCTGGTAGTCAGAGCGACGCACAGCAGAAACCTCCACCTGTGGAACAGAATTTATCATTTTCACACCTGAGAATTTAATAATAATAATAATAATAATAATAGTAGATGTTATTATTGCATCGTCAAGACAAATCATTATTTTAGTCAGTAAAATTATTAACACAGATTTCCAGGAGTGGCGTCAGTGTGCGAGACCTGTAGGTGTGTGCTGAGCACCCTGCAGAGGGCGCTGTTGTCATCACTCTGGAGGTAGCGCAGCAGGTAAGTGTAGGCCTCATCTGTCAGGTGCACCACGTACTTGTGCTCCAGCAGAGAGCACAGTTTGGAGTTGGAGGCCACGTCCTATAGCGTGCAAACACACACACACACGCACACACGCATAGGATTGAGGAGGAATACAGGGTGACTGAGTCAGCTATAAATGAAGTTCAATATAAGACCTTTTCTAATAATTTTAATACCTAATTTTATATTAACAATAATTTTAACACCTTCACTCTGTGGCGCAGGTTTCATCTTTTATTTACCAAGTTCTGATCTTATTCTTTTTTGTAGATTTACTCTACCACACTTAAAATTGTCATGGTGATATGTTCACCATGAGATGTGGTGTGCGTCACTGTTGTCATGAAGACTACACTGTGTCATGGATGTTTGTCACGTTGGTGGTGACTGAACGGAGGTACAAGTCAGTGTTGTCATGACAGCTGCACTGTGGTGCAGGTCACACTCGTCATGGTGACTGACCTGTGGTATGGGTCAATGTTGTCAGGGTGAATGACTTGTGGTGTAGGCCATTGTCATTCTGTACCTTTAGTCAGTCACCACATCATTGTCGTCATGGTGACTGACCCGTGGTACGGGTCACTCTCGTCATGGTGACTGACCCGTAGAGTCACTGTCGTCATGGTGACTGACCAGTGGTACGGGTCAATGTCGTCATGGTGACTGACCTCTGGCCCGAGTTGCTGTTGTCTTTGTTCTTTTGTAAATTTGACCTATGTTTATAGAGTGTCTTGTCGTCAAGGCAACTGCACAGAGCTGTGAGTATCTGACGTAAAGGTATGTTTCCTGTCCAAGTCACTGGCATGACAGCAACTAAGTCACCTCTTGTGTGAGAGACTATGGGGGTGGCAACCCTGTGGTGAATGTTGTTGGCGTGTTGCCACGGCGACTGACCTGCGGCGTGACGACTCCCCGGAGATGCTCCACGATGGCTCTCTGCTCGGCGTCCTGCTGGAAGAAGGAGTGGAAGCGGCTGAAGAAGGAGTCGACGGAGCCCTTCAGGCCACAGCGCGCCATGTCCAGGTGCAGGTAGAGGAAGAGAGGGAAGAGCACAGCACTCACCTCCCGGCCCAACGGCACCTCCGCCTCTGAGACACACACACACACACACACATAGGTGTGAACCTCCAGCATCAACACAACCATCCACTGCTAATGGCGGCATTTCTGCTCTCTCCAGCCTCCATTCTGTGATGCTCTCAGTCTCTCAGCTTTGTAACGCTTTTCTAAAGATCACCATCTGCTGAATTTAACGATCTCACAACTGACTTGTGTGACAAACACCAGCTTTGTGGTTTAAGCCAGGCCCGCTCTGACAGCTGAGTTTCCTGTGTGTGTGTGTGTGTGTGTGTGTGTGTGTGTGTGTGTGTGTGTGAGTGACTCACCCAACAGAAAGCTGCGTAACCTGGAGAACTGAGTCTCGTACTGCTGAGGGTCTGACTGGCACGGAGCTGCAGAAACCACGTTCCCGCAGCTCGACTCTGTCTGAACTGGAGAGAGAAAAACAGAAATGATTTATTCAACATGCACAAAATCATCAGTATAAAAACATTATTAATATAATAAAATTTCCTTCATGTTCCATTCAGAAGTATAGTAAGACATAGTAAAGTAAAGTATGACCAAACACACATCTGATATGATGACTAACAGATGGGAACAATGATGGTATATTTTTTATTTATTTATTTTATGTAACGTCTCTGTATCAGGTATTACACTACAACCCTCTGATGATATACACAGATAAGATTTCCTAAAGGTGTTTATTTACTCTCTGGTATTTTGCAATGGCATCTGCCAGGGGTTTGTCCTGTGTCTTAGCTAGTCTGCAAAATGGACAGAGATCGAGCTGATGCCGTGTGTTTGGACCATGTTGGGAGTCAGAAACCCAATTTCGGAGTAACCTGGTTCGATGAACTCTACTGATTATAATAACAACACAACTACACCACTGCAGTACCCATGAGGTTGGCTGCCATTTCCTCGGCAGACTGAGACAGCTTGGCCGCTTTCAGCGAACCGTCCACGTCCGCATACTGCCGTCTCTTCAGGTACTGCGCCACGGCGTGCTGGATCTGCTCCGTCCGGCCACGCTTCATCACCTGGAGAGAGAAAGAAGAAATAAAAATCACACACACTTCTTTAACTGGCAAACTGCAGAGAGCCACACTGGCCTAGTGAAATGTCAGCTTTATTAATCAGGGTGTTTTCTCTATGCTGTTATTTACATTTTAAATCACTTACACTTACTTAAAACATTATTCCAATACTTTAATCATTATATCCCTTACACATCAAGCAGGATATTTAGTATTTATGTTCACCCAGAAGAGCATTTCACACACTTTCTTAGTGTTTCGATTCAATTCAATGAATCAATGAATCAATTCCAACGTTATGCATTTCGTTCTTAGCTAAACTAGAGCTCAGAGTGCAGAAACCAGACACTAACTAGAATATAAACAGCGTGAGGTGTTCAGAATATAGTTCATTAATACAAACAACATTAATACATACAGTACACTAATAACAAATATAAAAAAACACACAACATTTGTAGCTAATACACTGTCGTGGTCCGTATCCCAAATTGCTCTCCACTATACATAAACCGCACTAGGTAGTGTACAGGAGCCTGTTATATCATCCCCTAAGTAGTGCACTGAAGCAGGAAGTACAGAGCTGTTTGTTATTCAGCCCCATTATGCGCGAGCTAGTCATTCAGCTAGACGCTCGCGACGTCACTTTCTAAAGACGTTTCTTGAGTTAGTTACTATTTGAAGTGAGATGTTTGTTAGCGACACGGATACTCACTCTGTAAACGCCTCCTCTCGAGTCAAAAGAGAAAAATAAAAGCTGAGAAACACAAACAAATGTGCAAGTTTTCACAGCTAATAGGTTGCGCCAAACAGAGGCGCCATGACTACCGGCTTCACACTTCCGGTAAACTGTGAAGCCAGAGACAACACAAATAAGAGTCTTCAGGTGCCCTAAAAAAAAATAAATAAATAAAAAAAGTAAAATAAGCCAATTAATAAAAAAAAAAATAGACGTAAAAGAAGAACATTATTAACCACATCTAACATTTATCTAGGCAAAACAGGTATTGATGAAAATAAACAAGGCGACTATACTTTTTAAATGAATAATATACAATATTCATTATAATATCCATTTAATTATTTATAATCAGACAAACCAGGTGATATTTAAACGTGATGATTTACTAATAATAATCTTTATCTTTAATAATGTTGCTAATTCAATTAAATAATCTATTTATATATTTTCCTGATCTATGTCAGTGGTCTGGTTTCAGCAGGACTGAGTTCTGACAGAAGTTCATTAGCTAGCTGTCTTTTAAAACCCTGAGGCTTATTTACTAGTGTTAAAATATGTTAGTGTTAAAGTATCCTAGTGTTAAAGTATCCTAGTGTTAAAGTATGTTAATGTTAAAGTATCCTAGTGTTAAAGTACCCTAGTGTTAAAGTATACTAGTGTTAAAGTACCCTAGTGTTAAAGTACCCTAGTGTTAAAGTATACTAGTGCTAAAGTACCCTAGTGTTAAAGTACTCTAGTGTTAAAGTACCCTAGTGTTAAAGTAAGCTAGTGCTAAAGTATACTAGTGTTAAAGTACCCTAGTGTTAAAGTACTCTAGTGTTAAAGTACCCTAGTGTTAAAGTAAGCTAGTGCTAAAGTACCCTAGTGTTAAAGTATCCTAGTGCTAAAGTACCCTAGTGCTAAAGTACCCTAGTGTTAAAGTACCCTAGTGTTAAAGTATCCTAGTGTTAAAGTACCCTAGTGCTAAAGTACCCTAGTGCTAAAGTACCCTAGTGTTAAAGTAAGCTAGTGCTAAAGTATACTAGTGTTAAAATAAGCTAGTGCTAAAGTATACTAGTGTTAAAGTATGCTAGTGCTAAAGTACCCTAGTGTTAAAGTACGCTAGTGTTAAAGTACCCTAGTGTTAAAGTACGCTAGTGTTAAAGTACCCTAGTGTTAAAGTACTCTAGTGTTAAAGTACCCTAGTGTTAAAGTACTCTAGTGTTAAAGTACCCTAGTGTTAAAGTACTCTAGTGTTAAAGTACCCTAGTGTTAAAGTACGCTAGTGTTAAAGTACGCTAGTGTTAAAGTACTCTAGTGTTAAAGTACCCTAGTGTTAAAGTACTCTAGTGTTAAAGTACCCTAGTGTTAAAGTACCCTAGTGTTAAAGTACGCTAGTGTTAAAGTACTCTAGTGTTAAAGTACCCTAGTGTTAAAGTACTCTAGTGTTAAAGTACGCTAGTGTTAAAGTACTCTAGTGTTAAAGTACCCTAGTGTTAAAGTACCCTAGTGTTAAAGTACTCACCACTAGGAGCTGACTCCTAGTGCTAAGTATAAGAGTGCCTCTTTGCTAAGTATTTATAGTATTTTTAGTATAAATTACCCTGTAAGCGTAACAGCATTGCTTACACCTACAAAAAAGACAAAAAAACTAAAACAAAACAAAACAAAAAAGATCCAGCTCATATATGCGAGTCGACTCCCAACAGTCACCTAAAAGAGCCGACTCGATCACTAACGACACATGACCTGCAAATGGGTAGAAAGTGTGACAAATAAAACACCCTCTAAACCATTATTACAATTAATATACATGAATTGAATAATGAATCTAGCCTTGGAAATTACATCCACATCCAGCTGGTCACCTGACTGATATAAGACACAATAAAAACATTAAAAGTGGTGAGTTGGTGGTGTGTTTGTTCTGTCTCTGCAGTTCACCTCACTGTTGTCTTGCAATAAAAGAATCAAAAACATGTATATATTTTAATGTCTTTTTCTTATTAATCATTTTTTGCTTGATTCATTCACAGAAAACTTGCTTCATACTGTATATCCTAAATGTTCACTTTCCATAGACTGTTTCTGTTCTTTTCATTTTTATACAGTCAGCTAACATTTTGTTTCTGTAACCAAGCCGAGCATTTCTAACATCACATATATGACTAACTGCATATGAACACATGCACTGCGATTGTTTTTAAGACACATACAGTATTTATTCTTTATTATATTAACACAAAACCTATTACAGCAAACCATTTTTTTAAACATTGCACATGATATCAGACCATCATTGCATATGCCTTGTCTTTTGGACACAGTTTCTTTCAACGAGAAACCATGTGGGCTTTTTTTTTTTTTTTTTAACCATGTAAGACACTGTTTTGAACAACCCTGGTATTTCTTACGTGTCCAATTAAGACCTTTTTAAGACTTTGAAAGTCTAATCTGTGACCTTAGAAATACATTTCCAGGCTCTCAGACCATACACAGAACTCATTACTAATCAACTGGCAAGATCCATCCATCCGTTTTCCGTACCACTTATCTTATGCAGGGTCACAGGGAGCCTGGAGCCTATCCCAGGGGACTCGGGGCACAGGGCAGGAGACACACACTCACACAATTTAGAAATGCCAGTCAGCCTACAACACATGTCTTTGGACTGGGGGAGGAAACCCCCAAGGCACAGGGAGAACATGCAAGCTTCACGCACACAGGGCGGAGGCGGGATTCGAACCCCCAACCCTGGAGGTGCGAGGCAAACTGGCAAGATATTTTCCCAAAAATAATCTAGAAAACAAACCCAACTCTGATTTATTACAAAAATAAAACTACCTCCTACCTCCTCCTAGTGGAGCGTTCCACAACTAGCTGAGAAAAGAGTCTATTTGGTGTGAAGGTCCTCCACTCTTTGAATAAATTAATGCACATTTAGATCAGTTAAGGAAAGAAAAGACATTCACAAAACCACCATCACCATGGCACTGACAAATACTGTATAATCACCAAGATATACCATTGAAACTGTGTATGTACTTAAAATATTAAAAAAAAAAATACTATGGAAGTGTTTACGTTAAAGGGAAAATACAGAAACGGACAAGAAAAAGACACTAGTGTTCGTGAACAATATTCCCAGAATCCTGGAGTCACTTAGCTGCCCAGCTTAATTCTTTCCTCCTGAAGCTTCTTCCCACAATTCATTGCTAGCGAAGCCACTGTGTAGGAGGAGAGAATGACAATGGTGCTGCACACAAACTGAGTGGAAGCTCCTTGCAGTGGCACTTTAAGCACTTTCCGTGGTAATAAGTCTTCTGATCTGGACATGGCCTGCACCTTTGCCTCCATGGATTTGCAGATTATTCATCCTGGAGTGTTCAAGAATCAAAAGGTTGAGAGATCTGTAATGGAATGGTATGAATGATAGATTCAATATAGATCTGATGTCATATAATTGATTCTTCAGGTTGGATGGACCTCAGGAGTATCTTCGGTTGGGAAAACAGCTAGATGGACTCTGACATTTGGATCCTTGAATTGATAAGCAAAAGAAGAACATCTTCTGTTCAAGTGTGGTTTCAAGAGTCTCGTCATTAAGCTGGACTCATTCAGTGCCGTCATGACAGGATCGTCCTCCATCCTCTCTTATTCCTCCTTACTTTTATAGTCTCCTTATCCAGCTCCAATCCTGTCTCAATTCTCTGTATCTATCTTGCATCAATGGGCGGCTAGTCCGGCGGTGGAGTAGCTAAACCTTAATCACTCAGGCGGACGCTTCTTAGTTTAATTCTATTAGCAGAATCTTACTGGGTTGATCACGATAGGGGATAATACTGAGGAACCAGATGGCAGGGAGCATGCTAGCCTCAAGTTATGCCATAATGCCTCATGTTTGACTCGATTTCCTGTATTTCTGACACATTTGGATTTGTTCAAAAGAATTTAGCTGATAACTGATTCCTTTAAAAAAACAAAACAAAAAAAAAAAAACAAAAGCTAGCTTTGTGGAAAGTTCCCCAAGGGCCAGATATCTTTGTCTTGATATGCTCTACCATTAAACTAAAATCTGCCAATCAAGAAGATCATTTTTATATCAAAAGCAGTTAGTTTCTTTTATTGAAGCAAGATCCACTCTAAGTAAGGAATAAAAGACTTGGGGTCATGCTTTTCTAGGAAAACAATCAATGCAGCCACTATAAAACTGTGTTACTGTTACCAAACTGAAGTTGATTGTTTTCCTATAGCAGCACACCCTGAAGTGTTTTATTCCTCTTATACCACAGCAATGATTTCATATTTATTAAAGAATGCCAAGTTGTACTTTTTATCAATTTACATTTACATTTAATGTTGTGGAAAGTCCGTGAAACGAGTTAGTTCCTGTTCTCACTTACGTTATAGCAGCTATAAATATTGTTGTTCCCTCACCAGCCTCTCAAACTCCTCTGTCCTAAAGGCGTTCCTGTGTCGAAAAAGTTACAGCTTAAACTTTGACTGTTACAAAGCTGGAGATTCCTTCCATAATTGTTAAATAAATGTCTCCTTACAGAAAACATCACAATATCAACAATTACGATTAAACACCTTTAAAAATCTATTACTGTGAAGAATCTGCCATAGAAGTCTGCTGGTAAGTTACTAAAATGATAACGTATTAGAATGAATGTATAATGGCTAGTTAGTCAAGCTAATAATTATTTACGTTTCTCTGTATCAGCTGTCATCAAACATCGCAAACCCTAACTACACAAACAATTTTCCAAAAAGTGTCCATAGCTAGTTTTTATACATTTTAATACTAAGGTTTGTTAGCTGTTGAGGTAAAAAAGTAAGACTTTCACAAAACATCTCAAGCACACCATGATAAGGATCACCGTTAACTGGTTGAGCGAGCATCACAATGAACACTCTCTCTTCCAGTTAACATGATCCTAATTTTACGATGCTTTTGGGAAACTGGGGTCACGTCCGTTAGTCGATAGTGTGTGACATCAGGCTTTGGACATCATGCTGTAAATAACCAAGTGACCCAGGAAACAGGATCACTAAAGCAACATCAGGGTCGTTAAGACCTTAATCTTATGCATCGTGTCTGTTTCTGTGCTGGATCGAGTCTCCTGTCCATTAGTCCTGCTAATTAAATTAGATGTACTTCCTGTTTTAGATTACTAAGAGCTGTTTTCCTCAGTGGGAGGTATTTATTGTAAATTATTGTAAATTGTCTTTTTTTTCTTCTTCTTTTTTTCGAGGCTCCCTGAAAGACTAGTGGTTAGGCCTCAGCGCTCTCAAAGCCCAATGATCTGCTGTGGCGACCCCTAACAGGAGCAGCCGAAAGAAGAAGAAGAAGAAGAAGACTGTAACATTGTAAATCATCGTTTTTTTTTTTATTCTACTTTGTACTGCTGCTTCATCTGCTTATTATACTCTCCTATGTCTATAGAGGACTTCTCAGTCACTACAACTGCACACAGCTACTATTTATTTTACTACCTCTTGCACTCTTGTTCACATACTGTGACTGCACATATTCCAGTGTTTACAGTTAAGATCTTCACTTTACCTACATATTTACTAGGCACACATACCAGTTCCCTAATACATTCTGCATATATAATCTCTTTCCTTCCCTTTCTTCTTCTCCTTCCCCCTTATCTTCTTATGTATATTTTTGTATCGCACAGCTATAGAGTACCTGAGCCTCACAACAAGCATTTCAGTATACAACTGGCCCTGACATTTTGTGCACATGACAAATAAACTTGAAATTCTCATGTTAATCAGAGACAGAAAGCAAAAAACAAAACAGTCAGTACCAGCAGGGACACTTGTACTGTCACTTTTTAGTCTGTAATATCCAGTGGGAGGACAAAGCAATCTTAAAGCAGATGAATCATTTGATTACTGGAACGCCCGCTCTGTGCTGCTGAAGCATTAAACATTACTTAGTTAAATGCCGAGTGTAACTGATTCCATTAAGCTGCATTTTGTCACTGTTTATAAACTGACTGGACATCACAGCTACTCTGAGCTCCATTCATGGGAATGTGGTTTTGACATGAAGATTCAAAGAAGATACTGGAAAAGAGCTAATGTTTATAAGTAAAGAATAAAACATGACAGAAAATGCTGTTATAGAAAAATTATCCACAGTGATAACAGTGACTTGCCAACAATTAGTACATTTTTTAATCTGGCTTTTTTTTCATTTATAGTTACATGTAATGTTGGAGAACATCCACGAGACAAATTAGTTCCTGTTCTCACTTACGTTATAGCAACTATAAATATAGCAGCTATATTGAAGTCAATAAGACAAAAAAAAATTTCAGCTTGTCATGTTACTGAAAAGTAAAAGCATACGATGATTTAAGTATGTTTTTACACCAACAATTTTGACTTCCATTACTTGATAGCTACAGTAGCCTTGTAGTCTAGTAACCAAACATTTCTTGGCTGATCAACTACAACTAGGATGATTGTTCACCAAACTATTCCCAATTGGTGATAGTACTGGTTGCAGACGTAAATGACAGGTTTTGTGTTTTGTTGTTTCTCAAACATTCAAACACATTTTCATCTTTGTGTGTTAAATGTCTAAAGCTTTATTACTTGCTGTACTACATACAAACTGTGTGCGTGTGTGTGTGTGTGTGTGTGTGTGTGCGCCATGCTTTTATATCTTGGTTGGGACCCAATATCCCTACAAGGATATGAATATCTGATAGTTTTTACCTTGTTGGTACATTCGGCTGGTCCCCATGAGGAAAACTGCTTTTTTTTCTAACAAAAAACTACAGCTTTTATTTAAAAAAAAAAAAAGAGGTTTCCCTTTGGTTACTGAGTTTGCGGTTAGGGTTACATTTAGGTTTAGAATAGTCATAATTAGCTGGATTAATAATTATGTCAGTGGAAGGTCCTCACGTGGATAGTAACACAAACATATGTGTGCAAATATGTGAACGCGTATATAAGAGACCAAGAAAGGAAGGGCCAGAAAATGTGTGTGTCTTCCAGTGGGAGTAAAAAAAGAGCACACTGATGACAGATAATAAATGACTGCATCCTGCCATAGTGATGTCATCACCTGGAGACAGTCACCCTTGGGGATGTCTTTAGTCCCCCCGTGGCAATGTTTAATGGACAACGTTTTAGACATGACACCATTTCCTGGCAATGGAAAGAAAACTATTAGGAGCTAAAGAGTTATGTCTGATCCCCAGTGTCTCTAACCAGATGGGTGGAGACAAGAGCTATCATTCTCAAGACACACACACACACATCTACAGTCCCCCACAATGCCTGTTTTAGATGATGCTTCTTACCCATGAGAACTTGCTCTAATAAAAAGTGACTTACTGTGTTCTTCTTGTACTGCCACAGTCCCCAAAGAGCACTGACTGACCTCAAGCATCTACAAACGTCCATTACGGAGCCAGCATGGCCTATAAAAACATTATTATTACTCCACTTTAAATCAGTTCTGACCCATCTTGATCAGTCCCCTAAACACATGTCATTTCTAGGTCCATATCAAGTTTTTCATAAGACCACAAATGTTTTCTTAAGAGAAGGACAACACCTACCAAGCTTTTACTCAGTATACAGTGTGTGCTTGATGTGTTATCCTAAGAAACGCTTCACATAACAATGCTTATTTCTAATGAAAACTAGTGCAAACCACTTAGCGTGACGCCATTTCCATTTTCATTGCCTGGAAAATGCTAAAATCGTTCCTACTAGCTGTCATTGACTAAAGGTACTGTGTAAAAGGAAGAGAAACACAGCTAACAATTGATGAGAGCTAGTTAGTGTGGTCCCTTCTACCTAATTAGGAAAATGCTAACTCTCTCCTAACCAATATAAAGCATTGTTTTTACTTGGCAATGATAATGATAATGATAACATGGCCAACAAACATAGTCAGGAACATGCTAACTCTCTCCTTATTCATTATGAAGGATTTTTTTTTACTTGGCATTGCTAATATGGCAAACAAACATGTTCAGGAAAATGCCAATTCTCTCCTATTTGCTCTCATTCATTACAAACTATTATTATAAAGGATTTTTTTTTTTTTTTTACTTGGCAATGATAACATGGCTAACAAACATAGTTGGGAAAATGCTAATTCTCTTCTAATCATTATGAAGCATTGTTTACTTGGCAATACTAACATAGCTAACATCAAGAAAACTGTAACTCTCTCCTAACAATTATGAAGGATTTTTTTTTTTTTTTTTTTTTGGTACTTGGCATTTCTAATATGGCTAACAAACATGTTCAGGAAAATGCCAATTCTCTCCTAATTGCTCTCATTCATTACAAACTACCGTTATAAAGGAATGTTTTACTTGACAATGCTAACATGGCTATTAAACATAGTCAGAAAAATGCTAACTCTCACCTACTTGCTCAAATTCATTACAAACTACCATTCTAAAAGATTTTCTTACTTAGCATTGCTAACACGGCTAACAAACATGGTCAGGAAAACTCTTAACCCATTGTAATTATTTGTATTAGCTTATTATTCAATTTTATCATTTTCCTAGTCTGGAAAATGCTAATATCAGTCCTACCGTCTATCTTTTACTACAGTCTACTGTGTTGAAAAAAAAAAAAGGAATGCTTCACTTGAGCTAACACAGCTAACAATCAATGTTAGCATGGTCCTCTATACCCAATCAGGAAAATGCTAACTGGCCTCTACATGTTATATTTGAAAATGCTAATCATGTATTGAAAAATGCTGACTCACTTCTACCTGTTCTCTTTCATTACAAGAAACCATTTTGAAGGAATTACTTGACATAGTAACATGGCTAACAAGTATAGTCAGAAAAATGCTAACTCTCTCTCTTTTTTATTTTAATAATTGTTTGTATTATTAGCCACTGTACTGTTATTTGGATGGTGTCTGTGCCAAGTGTGTGTGTTTGTGTGTGTGTACACAGGATAATTTAAATTATGTTAAATAACAGATGTATGTGATGATTGTTGTTCTTAGCTGGATGTCATGTCTCCATTTTTGTTTTGCTGTTATGCCTGACTTCACATCCTGTCACACTGCATTTTTTTTTTACATACAGATGCCTCATGGGCTCATGGGTGCATCTATGTGTGTGTGTGTGTGTGTTCGCTGATTACAATCTGCTCGTGTGGGTGTGTAGATGTCACTTTAATAATAGCATCTCACAGAAGGTGATTGTGAAAGGTAAAATGTGTTATCTGATGTGTTTCTAAACAGTTTAAAATGAGCAGTCTTCAGATAAATATAGTCTAAAAGGATCTATCTCTGTGTATGTGTGTGTGTGTGTGTGTGAGAGAGAGAGAGAGAGAGAGAGAGAGAGAGAGAGAGCATTGATTATTGTGTTATTATTGTTAGGAGAAGGTCATAATGCTGCTCTGGCTGAGCAATATTACACTAAGAATAATACCAGTAGCTTGTAAATTCTACATGGATGTATGGATGTGTGTGTGTGTGTGTGTGTGTGTGTGTGTGTTTTCATCTACAGCACCACAGTGATGACTAGTGCCTTTGAAATATCGATTTTTACACAGAGACTTAATGTATTTGACAAATCAAGACCAGTTTAACAAGGTGACAAGTGGCAACAAAAGGTACCTTTATTCCACAGAGTGTCCAAAGTGTCCCAAAAGTGTCCATACATAGAGGAAATGGACACTTTTTAGCAAAATGTAACTTTATTTACAAAAAAATCCTCTACGTGATGGTCATTTGTCTGTAAACAGACACAGTTGTCTTTTGCGCTCCTGATGAATTCGTGTTAATACATCAACATGTCCATTGCAACCTTGCGACAGCTTCCTGATCCTGCCATGAGAATGACTTCAATACGTTCTTCTTTTGTCAAAGGCATTCTTAAAGACTATCTGAAAAAATACATAATACTGTATAAATTTAGTATGAAAAATCTTGGAAGACATTTTGCTAAAAAGTGTTCATTTCTCCTATGTATGGAGACTTTTGAGACTCCCTGTAGAGTGTGTAAAAAAAAACAAACAAACAAACTTATAGCCGATTTAATCAGGAACTGAGTTGGCTCTGGACGTGTCGCTGATGGAGCATATTGAAGGTGGGTGGTAGTGGTAAATTTCAGCATGGTTTTAGTCCTTTAATCCTTTAAGCACATGGGCACTCATTTCCAGTCCTGAGGGCCTCACAGTTCTGCGCAATTCAAAGATTTCCCTTCTGCCAACACACCTACTCCAACACATGGAGTGCTTGATAATGAGCTGATCAGTTGGAGCCGAGCTGTTGGCCGACAATAAAACTCCCCTGGACCGGATTTGGGAGGTTTTCTGGTAGAAACACACCACTGCAGCAAAGCTGGCAAACACTCCCTCCCGTTGTTAACGCAATATCCTGCTAATACTCTAACGCACCTGCTCCTGCTCATTCTTTAGAAGACCTCTGTTAGCTGGAGTAGGTGCGTTAATGTTTGGTGAGAAGGAGAAAACGAGGAAGGTGTGAACATGTTTTAGGTTTGCAGACTTTCTCAGCACATGGTGAGACCCAACACTGTGTTCAGTAAGGTAGCTAGAGGGGGCATGCTTCATGTTTATACATTTGCATTCATGACTGACTGATAGCACTGATTAGTGATGTTATGATTCTGTTATTCCTGTTTTTTAATAAATGTGTGTCTGCTTTAGTTTACCCTGTTGTATAACCTTCCCTTTATGTTGCATCTTAGAGCTAGGTGTAACTAGAGAAAGAAAAACACAGGTTGTCATGTTACCGAGAAACCGCAAAGTGTAAAGTCCTGAAGACTTTCCTGTGGCAGAAAACGTAGTGACTGTTACGAAGCTCTGACACTGGAGACTCCTTCCGTAAATGTGACATAAACATCTCCGAACACAACACTTCACCATATGAACCATTATCTACATGTTTTTTTTTTTTACATTTAAAAATATGCTTATTTGATTATGTGGGGAATTCACTATACAAGTCCCTGTGTATGAGCTGTTACTATAGAAACGATAACTTATTAGAAGGAGTGCATTAATATAAATTTATCATTTATGTTACAACTGTGACTTGTGAATTCAACAGCTGTGGTATAACGTATATTTTTTCTGATGTTGAATAAATACTTAATGTAATATGAAACAAGTAAACAAACATGACACTTAAGAGTAACAATATAAACATATGAGCTAGGTTACTAGAGGACATGTGTGTGTGGGGGGGGGGGGTTCTAATTTGCATATCATGCATATTCATAGATCCTGTCATATTGAATAAAGATAAAGACGTAGAAATGTTCGTAAACTTTTTTAAACAATGTGTTATACTGTGTTGGTTATTTTTTAGTAGTTTAAAATGTCATTCTCAAGACTAATTTAAAATGTGTCCATTTGGGCGTCCCCTACCGCGGTCCCTGTGGTCCAATCCACAGCGCTCTAACGGTTAAATGGGAGTAAAACCGGGCTGCGTCCCAAACCGCATACTATTCAACTCAGTAGTGTGTTTCTGTGGGTTACTATAGTTACTATACGTACATATACGCGCTTTGTTTCAGGCTACTGTTTGCGGTTTGGGACGCGGCCGCAATCTCAAGCCTATAGACTGCCTCAATGGGTTGTAAATCTAGCTAGCTTTCATTCGTTCAAACGAATCCGTTAACGGTGGCCGTTTTTTGTTTTTTTGTTTTGGTTTGGTTTAATTCAAACGACGCGGGCGCGCGGGGTGTAACTGGAGTCGCTCGAGCGCAGCCGTTTGCGCTTCGTGTCGTGCACGCGCGGGCGCGCGCGCGCGCGCGAGAAAGAGAAGGAAATGAGTAGCCATGGAGACGCAGAGAGGAGGAAAGGAGGAAGGTGTAGCAAAGCTGTGACACTTTTCACCGTTTAAACGCTCCTTGTAACCGGAACTCCCGGTCGCTATAAACAAACCTATGGACAGGTTGTCAGGTTACTGCGCGAAAGAAACGGCTTTCTGGATGCCATTGAGCGACTTGTTCGAGCCACAGGAGCGAAGATGACCGACAGGGCAGGTGGAAGTACCGCGGGTGAGGACTCCGGGATCATCCGCCGGAGGAGGATGCAGGTGAGGATGCAGAGCACACTTCCGGTTTTACACAGGAACCGTTTCTAACGCAGCCAGAGCAAACAGTCTGTCTCACAGCCTGTTATAAAGGTGGTCAAGTATAACCTGGCGTTTATCATTTCTCATCTCTCATTCAGAGGGCTTCAGCAGCTCATTTTCATCTTCATCACTTCTAAACTAATGAATGCACTTTTCTTCACTCACACTGGCTTCATTACAGACCTGAAGAATCTGAGAGGTTTCATCAGTTCATTGTCATTTTCTTCACTCACACTGGCTTCAGTACAGACCTGAAGAATCTGACAATAAACTGAAGAAACCTCTCAGAGGAATGAATAGTCCTTACTGAACCTGAAACCTGTAGTGGTTCCTATATACATACATCACACTGTATACATCCATCCATCATCCATCCATCATCCATCCATCCATCCATCCATCCATTCTCTGTACAGTTTATCCATCCAGACTCTACACAGAGTCACAGGGAGCCTGGGAGGCAGGGGTGCCATCCCATCGCAGGGCACAATCACACACCCATTCACACACTACGGACATTTTGGAGATGCCAGTCAGCCTACAACACATGTCTTTGGACTTGGGGAGGAAACTGGAGTCCCCTGAGGAAACCCCTAAAGCACAGGGAGAACATGGGACACAGGGTGGAGGCGGGAATCGAACCCACAACCACGGATTGAGGTTTCTGGCGCAAAAAAAAAAAAAACTTTAGTGCTCATCAAGAAATCCAGCTCCCCAACCGTATACGTGTCGCACAGATCCTAAATCGATGTTGCATGGCCTGAATTTGCATACTGTACCATGATTGGCTCTTATATTTTATGATGCAATAAGCTTTTGCAAACTGACGCTGACTTTAGCCCTGTTTGTGGCGTTCGGATTCGTTTTATACGAGGAAGCGGGTTAATATAATTATTACCGGAGTTTCTCCGGCATTTTAAACCCGTCTGAATCCGTCACGTCAGTAACTGTTTTTATTTGCGTCTGGAAAAATCACAGCATATTTTATCTTCTGTAAAATGACCAGTAAATGTAACACCAGCTGATATCCTGCATCGATAGAGGATAAAGGATAATGGGGAAAGAAGTAGCGTTATATTGTGTACGAAAAGAAATTTCATGCGTTTTTTTTTTTCAGTATAAAGGCACTCCAGGAGGAGCTCGCTCTTTTCAAAACATGTTTAAAACAATATACAAAAACATTTAAACGGACGTGTCAGAGAAGTGACGTTTCCAGGTTTTTTTTTTTTTTGGTGCGTTATTGCATTCCTAGTGCAGCCTACATACGCGACATGGTCATGTGACCTTCCAATGATCAACTTGCGTGGCCACGCCCCCTAAAACAAGCTTTGGTATTAAAAGGAATTATTTGTGTGACGACATGCGTACATCATGAAGACACGCCCAGGCCGTCTCTGTGATTTATACGGAGATCGCATATCCCGTGCGAATCGATCATAATCACTACAGACGTCTGGAAATCTCATCCTGTCCAAATATACTTTAGAAGTTCCCTTTTTACACGAACACTTTTTAAAAATAGCAGAATTATACTGAACCACTTGACAAAGCTGAATGAGGTGACATGAGTGTGTGATGATGTAAAGAAGTAATCTTCAGACACCGAACACGTCTCTGCTAATAAATCTTGGATTATAAGGGATTTTTTATTATTATTATTTTTTTTTTTTTTTTTGCTGAACTGTTTCTTTCAGTTTCTTTCCTCACTCCACCAAGAGACCCAATAAGCTCACGCCTCATGTGACTGTAATTTATTTATCTGCTTATTACAAAGACTGAAATTCCGAAGCTCACACGTTATTCAGCAGATATAAACCATTACAACCGGGAATCATTTTATATTCAACATGGCTTTCCTTTATCAACCGTAACCACAGAGGCAGCTTCCTGTTTTTTTTCTTGGTTGCTTGTTTGTGTTGGTGAGTGTGTAGAGTTGAGAAAGCACGTAGCAATGATAACAATGCAAACACACACACACACACACACACACACACACACACACACACCAGCCCACAATCCGCAGCTCCACCACCAAAACCCATGTGTCTTGTCTCTCATCTTAATTCTACGAGGGACCAAATGATTGACATTGCAACAAAAACCTTCTGTAAAATTCATTTTAAGGTTTACTTTAAGATGCAGAAAACAACTCTCTCTCTCTCTTTCTCTCTCTCTCTCTCTCTCTCTCTCTTTCTCTCTTTCTCTCTCTCTCACTCTCTCTCTCTCTCTCTTTCTCTCTCTCACTCTCTCTCTCTCTCTCTCTCTTTCTCTCTCACTCACTCACTCTCTTTCTCTTTCTCTCTCTCTCTTTCTCTCTCACTCACTTACTCACTCATTCTCTCTCTCTCTTTCTCTCTCTCTCTCTCTCTCTTTCTCTCTCTCACTCACTCATTCTCTCTCTCTCTTTCTCTCTCTCTCTCTCTCTCTCTCTCTCTCTCTCTCACTCACTCACTCACTCTCTTTCTCTCTCTCTCTTTCTCTCTCACTCACTCACTCTCTCTCTCTCTCTCTCTCTCTCTCTGTCTCTGTCCTTCTCCTCTGATCATATTCCACACCAGCAAGTTTTGATTTATCCTAAGACTCCTAACAGTCCTAAAAGAATAGCATTTCAAATGTTATTTGCTCTTTCATTTATTAGATTTCGCTCACTACTCGATGTACCATATTTTTCCAGACAATAAGTCGCTCCAGAGAAAGAGACACACTTCTGCCTGCGTAGAGAAACAATCAATACATGCAATTAGTCTATACGCTTTGTTGTACAAGTTTACGTTTTGCCGCATTCAAAAGAACTCACAAGCTGTGACACAGAGTGTTTCTCAGAAGCCTGTAGTCTTTTGGTTTGCAGTTAGTTTTAGAGTCTTTTCTTAATTTACCCACAAATTTGTGGCTGACAGATTTGTCTTGTTTCTGCTCTCGCTGTGCCTTTAGTTTAGCATAAACTACTTAACAGCTACATGCTAGCTAGGTAACTAGCTCAATCAATCCATAGTTTACAGTCGGTGTTTGTATTTCCAGTTCCGTTTACTTTTTTGTGAAGACTTTTACACGCAGCCACAAAATGTACACAGAGCGTAACCACATAAACAGTACGCATACTGTGTGTTTTCCTTTAATTTATTCAAAGGCTCCATTTGAACGAACCAACTTTACCAAGACGTTCCAGCTTACGTTATACATACATTACATTACCTCTAGAATGGCACTTCAGAAAAGCCCCTTTGTATAGATTGTTCAGTTTTTGTCCTGTTAGTGTTGCCATAGTTCAGTCTTTACTACAGTCCTGATCTAAACACCTGGTAAAATCTGTCCATCATTAATGAGAAGTCATTATGCTGCAGTGTTTAATGCTGAAACCTCATTATTCACCAAATTTGTTTGTCTGATCACCTCTACTACGATAATACTTATTTTTCCGCAATCACGTCTATGGGGTTTTCAAATTACTGCAACCACTGGAGTAGCACGCTTACTCTAAATACACTTAAAATGGACGCAAGGTAATCTGTAAAAAAAAATAAATAAATAAATAAAAAAATGGTATCCTAAGCCTAAGATGATGTTAGCATGCTAGCACGTCTATTTGTAAATCTTAGCCGTCAGTCGGAGCGACAGTTTGGCTACTGCGTTTGTCGAGACTTTGCTGCAGGTCTGGGTCGATGAACAGAATCATGCTTTGGCCAACGTAAGGACCTTCAGAATTTATTTACAGAAAGGTTGCTCAGAAATGCCGCCTATCTAGGGACCAGATTTCCGATCTGAATAAACTTGTCTGCAGCAAATGTTTGTGGACAATTAAAAGTAGAAACAGTAGATGAGAGTTTTTTTTTCTACCGTGCTGTAAGTTTAGAAATAATCAGTATGAGAACATGTACAGAGGGATTGTAGGAAGGCGCTGTAATGCTTGGCCCCGTTACTCCGATCTCAGGATCATTATTGAGGGAGTGTTAAACACAAGATCTCCCACTCATGTATTCCAGCGTGACTGTGGCAACTGTGGATTATTCCAAGTGCCTACGCTTGTATACTGTATGCATTAATCCACACACACACACACATACACGTCTATAATATCTGCTCTATAGATGCTCTTATCCTTATTCCTTAGTGCGAATCGATAGCCATTCGATGTGGGGTGTAACTCGGGGATCTGTCCTGGGACCGTCCTCAGATGCACTTTATGGCCCATTAGGAGAGTAATGAGAGTCTGACAGCCCACTGAGGCGGGGAGGAAGAGAGACTGGTGGGTTTAGAGCACAGAGAGAAGAGCAGGAGGTGGAGGAGGTTACAGTATGGCCAATAGGGATCTCTCCTAAGTAGGGGTGAGGTGAGAGGGTCCATCTGCTGAAACGTGTGTGTGTGTGTGTGTGTGGATCTCGTTACAGGGTAACAAGGTTAAAGGCAATATTTACTAAGAAAAGTGCTAATTAGCAACCATTTGAGCTTGTGGGTGTGGCCAATTTAGCAGGTCATCCACTAATTAACATATGGCAGGTGTAATGTAAACCTGTTTTACGCACATCAGCTGTCAAATTAGTTTGAGAGCATTTTTTTTTTTTTTTTTGATACATGCGCAACCTGATCGTGTAAGGACAGCATGTGTTCTCAATATGCTATCATCTATCATCTTGCTAAAATGGGATAAAAGGCAACCTTTTATAAGAGGGAGTATATCTTATTAAAGAGGGGACTATATCTTGCTAAAGATGGGACTTTTTTCTGTCTAGTGACTACAGCTGAGGCCAAAAGTTTACATACAGCTAGGCTAAATATACTCAGTCTCAGTTTTTCACTACACATATTCCATGTTACCATACATTTCTTTTTGGCAAATTAGTTAGGACATCTATTTTGTTCACACGAGAGGTAATTTTAAAACAGTTGATTAGAATCATATTTCAGCTTTAATTCACTGTATCATAATTCCAGTGGGTCAGAGGTTTACATACACCAAGTTAATGCCAATTGTCATAATTAGGAGTTAATTGGGAATGCACCTGTGGCTGTATTTAAGGACCTGCCTTTAGAGCCAGTGCCTTTTTGCCCTTGATACTATGAAAAAATCCAAGCAACTCAGCCAAGACCTCAGCAAAAAAAATCATGGACTTCCACAAGTCCGGTTCCTCCTTAGGAGCAATTTCCAAACAACTGAAGGTACCATGAGCATCTGTACAAACAACTGTATACAAATATAAAAATCTTGGGACCACACAGACACACAGAGGTACAAATTAACAAGCATGAACAAACTTTGGTCTGAAAGATTCAACTGATCCCCAAGACAACAACAAAGGTGAAGGAGTTGGAGCCGTCATGTACCAAGTATGTACATCACCATGGCGTGAAAAGCTGTCGCCTCTACTCCAAGACCAGCATATAAAAGCCAAAAGCTTGCCGGTGATCACTAGCCTTTTGGAGGAGTGTTCTCTGGTCAGATGTAACAAAAATGCAGCTGTTTGGAGGAAAAGGTGAGGCTTTTAATCTGAAGAACACCATCCCTACTGTGAAGCACGGGGGTGGCAGCATCATGTTGTGGGGTGTTTTGCTGGAAAAAGGACAGGTACGCTTAAGAAAATAGATGACATGATGTCATGAGGAAGGAAGATTATCTAGAAATACCTCAAGACATCAGCCAGAAAGTTCAAATTTGGTTCCAACTGGGTCTTCCAGCATGAAAATGATCCTACGCATACCTCCAAAGTTGTAACAAAAGGGTTTAAAAACAATAAAGTGGAAGTCTTGGAGTGACCATCACAAAGCCCTCACCTGAATCTCATAGAAAACCTGACCAAGTTATGCGAGTTTGTGAAAGATCGTTATGTCTATAAAGTGTTGGAAATGGTGCATGTGTATACAAAGAATGCTGAGATTGCAACCTTCAAGATTCTGATGCTCGTGGCCAGAAAAGTGTACAAAAGATATCAGACACTCCATGACCCAGTGGCTGAATGTCTGAGGCTGAGACGAAAGACCTGCTTAGTCATCTCCTCCACATTCGGTTAACGAGTGATGGCCCAGCCACACTTCTCCTTTATTGACCTCTGTCTCTTTTTCATCCCTCATTTTATTCTGGCCATAAACAATCAGGCCCACTCTCTCTCCATCGCGGGAGCGTGGCCAGCGCTAATTCATTAGTCGGCTTGTGTTGCTTCCTGGCAGTCTGTAGGTCTGTGGTGTGAGGAAGTTTATCGATGCTGCCGCTGCTTGGTTTTTCCTTTATTCTCCGCGTCCCGTATCGATCTGATCTCTGACCGTTCCTCATCTCATCTCAGCTGATGACCGTAGAAACAAAGAACTGAAAACAGCAGGTCAGGTTTCAACATGGATCTTCTCTGATTTGGCCATGATGGATATTGAAGACGTCCCAACATCCATAGTGTGCAAACCACGAGGTGGTTATAGAACAAAATAGATGTCCAATGTTGAAGGATAAACTTTGGTGTTTTCACATTTTAAAATCTTTCGCTAAACCGCTTCATAGTGAAAGTGAAGAAGCCAGTTTCTTCTTGTCTTGCGACATGTACAGCTGAGACAAAAATCCAGAAGATAAAGTATTGATTGAAGCATCCTGATTCTGTCTCTCTCTGTGTCCTGTGTTTAGCACAGCGTCTCAGAGAGAGACAATATCAGCAGTGAGGTGAGATACAAGAGGCAGCATGTGGAATGTTTTTATTTAGGCCAGTCCAAGAGTGATCATCATTCTTACACCAAGCATAGGCCAACTGCATAAATATAGATATAAAGTATTTTTATTGCTCAAGTTTTTTTTTTTTTTTATCTCACAATGACGTATGGACAAGGTTTGTTACCAGAATTCTGCAATGTTGATGCCTCGAGATGTGGTGGAAATTCACCTCTTCAGGGACTCACTACCAACACACTCACATATTTTCTTGAATGTGCATATATCTGAAAATATATATTCCATCAAAGTACTTATTGACGAGCCCGGGTAGCCACTCCTGCTTTACCCAAGTTTACCTCAGAGTGCTACAAAGGGTTCTCGAGTTTATGATGAACATGCGTAGAAGCATACATGAATTATTCATCATATATTTTACAAAGAGTAAAGTACATGATTGGTTACAAACAGACCTGATTAACATAAATCCTCCTTCTTCCCTTTACCGTAAATGAACTTATTTATTATACGAAACGGGCTATTCTTCGTCATCATAGTCTCCCTTCCACATCCCATAATAGTTATTTTTCTCTCTTACCTATCTACCAGACAAAGGGAGTTCGAAACTACAAGAGTTACTAATTATGATTCGTCTATTGCTCATATCTCTGCTAAGTTATAAGAGTATAATGCAAGTCTCTTGCCAGACTAACACACACACACACACACACACTCACACACACACACATCCTTGGGAACTGGCACTTCTACTCATGCGAGCATAAAACACCATTTGAACAGATATATTTCACAGACGTACGCAACTATGATAAAACCTAATCATTAAAGATGGTGACAGGAATTTTTCCAAGTAAAAATAAATAGAAGGAGGAATTCAGCAGAGGAATAAAACAATAGCGCAGCTGCAAATCCCAGGTTTTAAACGAATGCACTCGTTTTAATACATTATCGTTTCTGTAGTAACAGCTTACACATGCACTTGTACAGTGGACGCTCCACGTAACTAAGCCTAATAATAAATGAATAAAAAATACGTTGTTATTTGACAAAGAAAACATACAATCACTGATATAGTGAAGTTTTTAATAAAGATATGTTTAGTTTATATTTACTGAAGGAGACTCCGGTGTCAGCGCCATGAGGTTTCTTGTTAACAACCTGCAATGTTTCGTCTTATTGGCTTCAAGAGAGAAAAGAGAGAAAGCTAGTGAGGCTTTAGAGACAACTCTTTATAGCTGCTATAAAGTAAGTGAGAACAGGAGCTAATTTGTCTCATGGACATTCCACAACATTAAATGTAACTATAAATGGATAAAACATATGCGATGTTCGTTATTTAAAAAAATTGTAATCATCGGCAAATTTCAGTGGTGTAAGATGAATAAAACACTTCAGGACATGCTGTTATGAGAAAATAATCAACTTCCGGGTGGTTGCAGTTTTTCCACTTTGGGTCAGGCCGCATCTCACGACCTTGTTGTTGATTATTTACCTATAACGTCTCACCGAAAAGTGTTTTCGCTTTTACTTCTCTCTCTCTTGAATGTGAGCTTTCCGGATTGACCAGGGTAACAGATTTCAAAGCGCAGCATGGCAGAGCGGAGAACACTTCTCCGAGCTGTAGAGTTTGTGTTAGGAAGACTTTAAGCAGGATTTTGGCGCACACACAAACACACACACACACACACACACAAACACACACAGGACATTTGCCCACTTAATCCTCCATTAGCTGCCCGGTGGCGCCAGACAAGCTGGCAGGAAAACTCGTGTCACGCGCGATGTCATCAAGGCGAGCCACGGCAGGTGAGGTCATGGTCCCTCAGTGCGAGTCCTTGCTACACCAGCAGGGGGCATTAGCATGGGCTCTTTAAAAGCACACACATTTATCTCTTTCTGTCTCTCTCAATCTCTCTGTCTATGCTGTGTGACCTTGGTGTAATGTTTTGGGGATTGCCCTCCCCTAAGTGCTGTCCAGCATCTCTCTCCTAATGAATATCCCTTTTACATTACACCCAGCACTTCAGGTTTATAAGCAGTCTGTTATTGAACAGTTAGTGGACCGTTTCTGAATGATACATTTTAATCTTACTTCCTCTGGTTTCTCTCTCTTTCTTCCTGTTCTCTTGCAGAAGGATCTGCCATTGCCACGGAAGAGCAGCGGGTAACGTACCACCACCATATCCTGTCGCCACACTATAATCTTTAGCTTAGCTTATAAATGTTCAGGACATTTTCTGCCTGCACGCTCTTGGAAAAAAGAAATCAAACGTAGCTATTCTGAAGGGTTCTTTGGTTTGTCCCTCTCAGAGAACCTATAAAAGAAGGGGTTCTTTTTATTTCCTGTTTCTGAAAGCTGGAACTGTTAACCATCCAAAAACAAACCCTTTTAATGGAAAATCTTATCTTTAGAGCAGGGCGTAATGCACGCATTTTTATTTTTCGAGAGCACACACACCTGCCAAAAGCTGATTGCTAATTTAGCTCGTTTGACTTGGTGCTAAGCCCATTTTTGTTCTAACTCAATAACACACACTTTGTTTTAACACTCCATTAAAGATAATCAGCAAATTTAATAATTTCATATGTTGATGCCTAGAAGTGAGGGAGGCGTGGCCTCTGTATCTGTCAGTCTCAGTGAAGGAGGCGTGGCCTCTGTATCTGTCAGTCTCAGTGAAGGAGGCGTGGCCTCTCTATCTGTCAGTCTCAGTGGAGGAGGCGTGGCCTCTGTATCTGTCAGTCTCAGTGAAGGAGGCGTGGCCTCTGTATCTGTCAGTCGCAGTGAAGGAGGCGTGGCCTCTGTATCTGTCAGTCTCAGTGAAGGAGGCGTGGCCTCTGTATCTGTCAGTCGCAGTGAAGGAGGCGTGGCCTCTGTATCTGTCAGTCGCAGTGAAGGAGGCGTGGCCTCTGTATCTGTCAGTCTCAGTGGAGGAGGCGTGGCCTCTGTATCTGTCAGTCGCAGTGAAGGAGGCGTGGCCTCTGTGTCTGTCAGTCTCAGTGAAGGAGGCGTGGCCTCTGTGTCTGTCAGTCTCAGTGAAGAAGGCGTGGCCTCTGTGTCTGTCAGTCTCAATGAAGGAGGCGTGGCCTCTGTGTCTGTCAGTCGCAGTGGAGGAGGCGTGGCCTCTGTATCTGTCAGTCTCAGTGAAGGAGGCGTGGCCTCTGTGTCTGTCAGTCTCAGTGAAGGAGGCGTGGCCTCTGTGTCTGTCAGTCTCAGTGAAGAAGGCGTGGCCTCTGTGTCTGTCAGTCTCAATGAAGGAGGCGTGGCCTCTGTGTCTGTCAGTCGCAGTGAAGGAGGCGTGGCCTCTGTATCTGTCAGTCTCAGTGAAGGAGGCGTGGCCTCTGTGTCTGTCAGTCTCAGTGAAGGAGGCGTGGCCTCTGTGTCTGTCAGTCTCAGTGAAGAAGGCGTGGCCTCTGTGTCTGTCAGTCTCAATGAAGGAGGCGTGGCCTCTGTGTCTGTCAGTCTCAGTGAAGGAGGCGTGGCCTCTGTGCTCTGTCAGTCTCAGTGAAGGAGGCGTGGCCTCTGTGCTCTGTCAGTCTCAGGGAGTATAACGAACACACGATGTCCCACTTCTGAATCCTAACTTGTTTTTTGAGAATGAAACTCAGCGTGCCCAACATTAAATCACATTGTATCACAGGTAAAAATTGTATGATATTAATGAATGCTTTAAAGATCAGGGATTTGTAAGTCGGAATGCTATAGAAAAAAAAAAAACATAATCTGTCCAAAAATATCCAGCCAATCAGGACAAGGAAGCATGTCTGGAGTTTCAGTCAATCATGTGGCCTGAGAGTGTTTTTGGGGGCGTGGCTTTGGATAGAACAGCGAGGAAAGAGGCTATATTTGTTCGGAGTTTGACTTTCTGTTCACTAGCTTTAGCTCACGACCAGCCAAATCACTGAGGGCACCTTTAATGCATCTTTCATATGGTTGTTGATTACGTATCAATATGCGCATGGTGTCGTCTTGGAAGCAGAGCAACACACAGTACACACCTGACGCACTGCTGCTGGTGCACACGTGACCTGACCCAGTTTAGGAAGGACGTGATGATGAGCTGATGAGGTAGGAGAAGTAAACTGAGCGGTCGTGTGGGGTCTCACCGAGGCGCTCTCCGTGGTGCTGAACACTGTCCTAGCTCTCTTTTATACTGTGTGTGTGTGTGTGTGTGTGTGTGTGTGTGTAATGTGTTCATTTTTAGCAGGTGTTGTGTTTTGATCCATTACTGCCTCTGTTCAGGTATCTGCTAAAAGCATCTCTTCATGAAAGTGCATGCATGACATGCAAGCTGACACACACAAACACACACACACACACACACACACACACACACACACACACAGCAGTCTCTCGATCACTTATCAGTATGCAGTGAATAAAGCTGTTCGGAATGAAGCTGGGATTGTAATTGTGTGAGCATTAAAGCAGTGATGTGTAAAAACAAGATGGAGGATTTGACGGCTCGGTTATTAACGCACGTGTTATGAAGCTTCACGAGCGAGTGCGCTTAGTCATACAGCATGATTAGAGTTCATTTAAGATCAGGTCACATGACTGAGTTTATATTAAAGCTATTTACTCAAGCTATAAATCTGCCATCTTTATTCAATCATGTTCATCTGTCTAAATATGTATTTAATATTTTGAAGTTAATACAGTTTTGTCTGAATACATGCACTATTTTTGAGAGTAGAAATGAATTCATACCTTGTATTTTTTAAGTTAGTGTCTCTGCTGAGTTTAAATAGATAAAATGTAAAAAGGTCACAAATTAAATCCCGATTATTAAATCCATATTATTAAGTGTTTTATTTAATTTTTTCCCAAAGCGCTACTGAATTCAGGATTCTGACTGGTCAGAAGGTGCCGATTAATTTTCTCTCCGCAGGTCTGACAGCTCTGCCGACTAACACGTTATCGTTTCTATAGTAACAGCTCACTCACGGGCCACATAATCTAAAACTAATAACAGGCATTTAAAAAACCTGCGGTTATTTTCCAAGAAATGCCAGAATGTATGTTTGCTATAATGTATGTGACAACAGGAACGAAATTGTTTACGGAACATTAAATGTAGCTATAAATGGATAGAAATATGACGTGTCCTTCTTTATTAAATAAAAATCATACTACTTGGCAAATTGCTGTGGTGTAAGAGGAATAAAACACGCTGATTTTAGGAAAATAATCAACTCCGCTTCATCACATCATCACATTGTTGTTATTTTCCTATAACAGAACACACAAACACACAAGGAGGGATTTAATCCCTACTTTCTATTCTTGACCTATTTTGCTGTGAGAGCGATGAGAAAGTAAAGTTTTTATTTTTATTCACGCTGAAGTGGCAGAGAAATGAGTATAAGGGTCAGGGTTAATTTCATTTTCCCACATCAGACACGTTCATTATTCAAATTGCCTGTCAACAATTTGTCATCATCTCACGTTATGTGTGTGTGTGTGTGTGTGTGTGTGTGTGTCTGTGTGTATGTTTGTGTGTGCAGTTTTTTATAGTAGGTCATAGAGATGATGTCACTTTATAGGCAATATGGCACAGAAAAACAGACTGTATGAGAGAGAGAGAGAGAGAGAGAGAGAGAGAGAGAGGAGGTGTGGGTTACCTTAAGCGTCGAATCAACCAATCGGATTTGATCATCCGAGGCTGGAGCCACACCCAGGAAGCTTTGTGGTACCGAGAGAGAGCACAGTCATTGACATCATCAACACTCCTCCTCTCTCTTTCTCGAGCTCTGTTTCTCTATCTATCTATTTTTATATACATATAAATATGTGTGTGTGTGTGCATGTGTTTTTTATATATATATATATATATATATGTATCTAAAATCCATCTCTCTGTTTGTTCATCCCTCCCTCCCCGGAGTCATTCACATTTCCATTACCAGCTCCACCGCCCCGTGCCGTGTGTTCTGATAGGCTTTTAGTGACCACACACACACACAGTCACATACACATGGAGACTGACATCCCTCCTATAATCCTCACCCTCCCTCTCTCTCTCTCTCCCTCTCTCCCTCCCTCCCTCTCCCTCCCTCCCTCTCTCTCTCTCTCTCTCTCTCTCTCTTCACTTCCTGGCTTGGCACTGTTACCCTTGAGATCTGTCTCCTCTTTGCACTCTCTCTCCTCTCCTCCTTCTTTCTCTCATCTTTCCCTCTTGTCTCCCTCCCTTTCCCTCACTCTCTCTCTCTCTCTCTCTCTCTCTCTCTCTCTGTGCGGATGTAGCCTGACACGGACACACTCTTTCTCGGCGTGTGTGTGTGTGTGTGTGTGCGCGTGTGTAGAAGCAGAAGGCAGCGTTATGGAGTGGCACAGCTAGCCCGCTGCTCTCCGTGACGACGCGTGTTTTCACACAGTCGCTTCCTGACGACGCTCTACTGTGTGTGTGTGTGTGTGTGTGTGTGTGTGTGAGGAACGCGTGCCAGCAACATGTTCCGCCGGACCAAAAGGTAAAGATGGATGGGTGAAAGATTGCACAGCTTGCAATGATTATGATTATTAATATAGAATGTTGAAGATGATGATGATGATGATGATGAAGCACTGTTGTTCACTGTTGCTGTTGTTCACACCTCCCTGCTGTCTCGCAGTGACTTTCCGTTTTTGCTCACCACACACACACACACACACACACACACACACACACACACACACACACACACACACTGATGCTCTGTAAAGGCTTGCTTGCTTATGATGAAAGAGTTTGATTGCCAGTAAATAGTGTGTATACATGCAAGAGTGTGTATAAAGCTGTGTGTGTGTGTGTGTGTGTGTGTGTGTTATGATTCTTTTTATGGTTGCAGATTACAGAGACATGGAGAGAGAGAGAGAGAGAGAGAGAGAGATGCTGTCATCTGAACATATGGTGCACAGAACAAAATTTGACTCGCATTCAAAGAACACTCTCTCTCTCTCCCTCTCTCTCTCTCTCTCTCTCTGTCTCTCGCCCACTCCTTATTTCGTTTCATTAGGGTTTAGGGGACTTTCCGTGGTTCACAGGTGATAATGTCTGATTTAGGTTTAGAGATGCCACGTCATGGTGCACGACAAGTGCAAAAGTTAGCACCCCCCATGGCTCTTGAATAGAAATAAGGAAAATGTCGCTCTCTTTTACAATTAAGCTGCAAAAAGTATATAAATCCAAAATGTCAGAAAATAATGTGGGTTTGTCCTGCAACAAGACAAGACTCTTAAAATAGCTGATCTGAAGAATGTGTCATGAACTGATGTGTCAAGAAGGATGTGTGAGGGATCAATATTACCGCTGACATCGCCCGTTTTTTTCTGTGTTTATGTCTTGTTTTTGAAATAATAAAGATAAGTTGGGTTTTTTTACATAGTTGAGTCAGGTCAGTTCAGAGATCTGCACATAGTTAAGAATTTTTCAATAATTTCCTAAGGAATAAAACACTTGGGGGAGTGCAGTTATAGAGAAATAATCAGCGACATGGTTGTGTGATGTAGCCTGTTACTGTTATCACCATGAGGTTGATTATTTTCCGATAACAGCACACATTGAAGGGTTTTATTCCTCTTATAAAGCAACAGCAGCAGCAATTTGCCAACGATTACAATTTTTCAGTTTATTAAAGAACAACACATCATTCTTTTTATCAGTTTATGGTTACATCTGACGTCCACCAAACACATTATAGCACGTACGTTATAGCAGCTATAAGCAGCCACTCCATCATCAGCCTCTGTTTTTTTTTTTTCTCTCTCTCTCTCGAAGTTACTAAGACAAAAAAAAAACACATAGATTGTCATGTTACTGAAATGCAAAGCATAAACTACTCTAAAAAGTAAATTTACAGCTTTACTTCTGACTGTTACAAAGCGCTGACACTGGAGACTCCTTCCGTCAATCTGTTTGTGTCGAGCGTCTGCTGTACAAGTCCCAGTGAGTGAGAAGTTACTATAGAAACAATAACGTATCAGAACAAGGACATTAATATGAACCCATGATTTACAGCTTCTGACCAATCAGAATCGAGCATTCAATAGCGATGTGGTATAATACAAAGTATTCGATATTACAGAGTAAGGAAAGGCGTGAGGGTTTATAGCAGAGTTCAGTATTTATAGATAGTTATAGTTAATACTGAGGTATTATTTAAACTGCTCCAGTCTGATTCGAGTTGTTGGCGTGTGTGTGTGTGTGTGTGTGTGTGTGTGTGTGTGTTTGAACCCTGTCTGACTCAGGGAAATTGCTCCGGCTAAATTCTAGCTAAAAATTGGGACTCTACCTAGAACATATTTTGATAGACTACATCTAGACTGCATCTGCTTGGAAAAAAACAAACCATACACATGCGTGGTGTCCTGGGAAAACCCTTCATCTATACAGTACGTTTGGCTGAATTCAGACTCAACGGCATCCTGCAGGTTCTCCCAGACCAACATGCATATGTTCTACAGTTTCTGTATCCAAAAAAAGTGTATCTAGAGAATTTTTCTAGCCATCACGATATTATACCAGATGTGATGTTTGAGAGAGTGTCAAGCATTTATTTGCTCAGGGTCATATCGTTTTTATCTCCATACTGTTTTCACCGGCAGCTCATTAGCAGCTTAAAGGGAAAAAAAAGTCAAAGATTAAACAAGCTGTTATATAAGGGGTGAGTGATCATGTGACCGTGATTTTTATCTTCCTTCATTAACATTAACGTGCACAGGAGCTGCACTGATCTCTCTGATACTTCACTCAGAATCAGCTCTTTCTTTATTAGAGAGCGTAGACGAGGTGTGTATGTGTGTGTGTGTGTGTGTGTGTGTGTGTGTATGTTTGTGAGTCATGTTCGGGACGTGTGCCTGGATGCTTGATGTTTCTTGCTCTGAGCTCGTTTTATTCTTTTCTGCTCAAACCCTGAGAGAGGTAGAATGAAAGGTAGAGCCTGAGGAGGTGTAGCGGCCTACATTTACACACACACACACACACACACACACACCAGAGCTAGGTTAAACTTAGCCTCTTTACTCTCCTCCTTCCTAATCTCACTTTCATTTGCTGTGTGAGGCTTTAAGGAAAAAAAAAATTACTCCTGGTCCTGTCCTCGTGTTTCAAATGGAGAAAAAGAGAGAGAGAGAGAGAGAGAATGTGAAAGAAAGAAAGAAGGCCCTGAAGGACACAGTGAGCTCAGGTGTGATGCTTTAAAAAAGACTGTATTTCCCCCTCGTTTTCTCTGTTATTGTGTCGTCATCAAAAGCTCAGATACAAAGCTTGTTGCTATCCCCTCCCCCTTTTCTTTAGGCCACACCCCTTACTCGTTTCTTACCTTACATTCCTAGCAAGTGACAGCAAGACTTTTGAACTGAGATTTTCTCAACTATATGAAAATTAGGTACAATCCTGTGTTCACACTAGCAGCAAGTTGCTTTTGTCGTTTGTATTTTTTTCTTGTGGGCGTGGTTCCAGCGATGATGATGTCACTTGTGGGCGTGTAAATCGTGTGCTGTAGGTGATGCATTTTGGCTACTACCGTTTTTTTTATCAGAACTAAAAACGCTTCGTTTTTAGTTCCGATAAAAAAATGGTAGTAGCCAAAATGCATCACCTACAGCACACGATTTACTACAGTATACAATATACTTTTGCTTAAAATGTGTTTAAAATGAATTCTAATATTTTAATAAAGTGGAAGTTGTTTGTTTGATTTACATGGTATGTGCCACGCTTCGTATTAGCTATTAACTGTTAGCAGATCAGCAACGCAGACTAACTGTACAAACACCAATGATCTCTGCTACTTTCTTCCATGCTTTATTATATTTATGACTGGATATGACTGAAAAACCACGGTTATAATTTTTTCTTCCATTTTGTTTTTTGAGGAAGCAGTACACAGGAACTAATTTCAGGTAAGAACTAAAGTAGTGAGAGGGGAGATGAAAAGAATCTGCACCGCATATACGATTGGTCTGCAGAATCATCCGAGCCAGTTGTTTGGATTTGTCGCTTTACAGCATCATAACTAATTTGCATAAGGTTGAGAAGATCTCAACTTCCTGGTTGCTTGTCAGGTTTTTTTTTTTTTTTTTTTTTTAAGAGTTCCAAATTTTCCATGAACATGCTTTTGCTACATTCTTTTTTTTTTTTTTTTTTAATTGTAAGAAATGTTGAAACTATTAGAAACTAATATTTGGAGAAACAAGTCCTCTGACTCTGACTCTTGGCCACGCCCACACTGTTAATTGTTTTTTTCTCTTCATCATGTCAGTTGTACGTTGCTGATTAATGAGACGTCACAAAGCTGCAGGACATTTAGCTCACCTGTTTATATTTGTGTTTAGTCTGTTCTCTTTTGTGTTTGGCATTTTGCTAATATAAATCTTTGGTTTGTGTCTTGGCTTCATTTCAGTAAAAGTAATCCCACACACACACACACACACACACCAGTTCCCCGAGCAGGTTAAAGTGAGTGTTGTGTTGCAGAGAGTGACATCAGCTGTTGCCGGGTTTCTGGGTCAGCTCGTTTCTGCTGAAGGCGTTATCACGTGTATTATGGATGATAACAGCTGCTAGAAAGAGCGTTTTAAACTATTATAATGTCTTCCCAGTCATCCTGCGCTGATTAACATCCGTTTCATCTTTATGGACTGATAACGTGATCTTCATCGATTCTCAATTCCATTTCAGTTCATTTTCAATTCAGACAATAATGAACTGGGCCATTTTACAGCAGGGTGTGTCTCAAATACATTTCAAGTCTGCTTAATTATCTTCCTGCCTTCTGAACTGATCCTAACTTGATCATGACCGCACTTCAGTTGTGTGGTAGCTTGCTAGAAATTTTGCGAGATAGTGCCAGGGGATTGATGACTCATTTTCACCACGGGTTAGGATGGTACACATATGTAGCATGGCCCAGGCGTTAGCGAGTGTCCAGGGACGTGTAACTGACGTATACCGAGCCGAGAGTGACAGAGAGAGAGGGAGAGGGAGGGAGAGAAAGAGAGAGAGAGAGAGAGAGAGGTTATTTTGGTGGAGGAAGAAGCAAGGCTATTTTGGGAGCAGACATGAGTAAGCTGGTTTTCTGGTGTGTGTTGTGATTCTGAGCAGGGCTAAAACTAATGCTTCTTTTGATAATCAGTTAATCGGTCAATTTTTTTTTCCCATTAATTAATTAGCTGGATATTTAAAAATGATTTAAAAATATTCTTTTCCAGCATTTTAATCAAGTGATACTATCACAGAACTCTTAACGAGGCTTCAGTACAGTGTTACTGATATTTATCACGTGATCGGTCATGGCATGAGAATATTAACAAACGTTTACTCCAAACCCATTAGCCACTTTAATAGGAACAGCTGTACCCCTGATCATTAATGCAGTGATCCAGTATGGCTACAGGACAATGTATAAAATCATGCAGGAACAGGTCAAGAGCTTCTGTTAATGTTCACGTTAAACAGTAGAACAGGCGAAAAAATCTCGGTGATCTCGGTGACTTTAATCGTGGCATGGTTGTTGCTTAGAGTATTTCAGAATCTGCTGCTCTACTGGGATGTTCACACACAACAGTCTGCACAGAATGGTATGAAAACCAAAAAAACATCCAGTGAGCATCACTTCTGCTGGTGGAAACGTCTTGTTTTACTTTGGGAAAACTACACATTGAAGTGTTTATCAACGTTACAATTTCTATGAAATGTGTTTTTAGTCTAAATGAATGACATAGCATTCGCCACAGCCTCGATAATGATTGGTTTTGTCGCTCAGTTGTTGTAGCTGTAATAGTGAATGAATTGAAAGGTGTGTAAAAGGTGAGGTGTGAAATGTTCAGAGGTTGTGTTTCAGAGGAATGATTTGTTGTTGTTAGATGACTCAGGTTTTTGTCTGGAAGGATCTCTCGCTGTGTCTCCGCATCTCTCTAAAGCGCTGCCATCTCCTGCCTCCCTATTATTGCGTGGTTGTGTTTTGACACATTTCTCTTTCTCTCTCTCTCTCTCTCTCTCTCTCTCTCTCTTCCTGTCTCAATTAAGTTCAAGCTGAAAAACGAAACGTGGCTTTTGTGAGCCTCGCTCACTTCCTCTCATCTTTCTCCTAATCTCACAGCTCTTTTTCTGACGCTCTCACGTTCCTTCCTCATGTGTTTCCCAACCTTGCACAGAACCAAGCCTGTCCTCCTGTCGCTTAGCAACAAGGAATCATATGACCTCCCACAGAGCACCACACCCATCACCGGATTAGTGGTGGACACTATGATAAGATTCACTTGAATACTTTGTTTCATCTGAGTCACTTGAATCATTTTAAGTGAATCGTTTTGGAGTTTGATTCATTTGATTCATCTATACATTAAGAAACACTGTTTGCTTCACTTTTCACTTTCAAACCAAGAAAGTGGCGGATTAATGGTCGTGTGAAGTCATTTTTATAGTCGCATGTTCTGTTTATCGTCCGCTCTGTGACTTTATTGACGTTAGGCTTCGTTCAGGTGAAATACTTGTGTGGATCGCAGGTTAACTAACGAATATGACTGCTGTCACATCATGGTGAGCAAACCTGTGTAATGTAGTGGACAAAACAGTGTCCCAAATTTCCAGAGTAGGGAGTGATTAGGGAGTAGTGAGTAGTGATTAGGGAGTAGTGAGTTGGGAGCAGGGAGTAGTGATTAGGGAATAGTGAGCAGGGGTAGTGAGTAGTGATTAGGGAGCAGTGAGTAGTGATTAGGGAGTAGTGAGTAGTGATTAGGGAGCAGGGAGTAGTGATTAGGGAATAGTGAGCAGGGGTAGTGAGTAGTGAGCAGGGAGTAGTGAGTAGTGATTAGGGAGTAGTGATTAGGGAATAGTGAGCAGGGAGTAGTGATTAGGGAATAGTCAGCAGGGAGAAGGGAGCAGGGAGTAGTGAGTAGTGATTAGGGAGAAGTGATTAGGGAATAGTGAGTATTGATTAGGGAGAAGGGAGCAGGGAGTAGTGAGTAATGATTAGGGAGTAGTGATTAGGAAGTAGTGACCAGGGAGTAGTGATTAGCGAGTAGGGAGTAGTGAGTAGTGATTAGGGAATAGTGAGCAGGGAGTAGTGATTAGGGAATAGTCAGCAGGGAGAAGGGAGCGGGGAGTAGTGATTAGGGAGAAGTGATTAGGGAATAGTGAGTATTGATTAGGGAGAAGGGAGCAGGGAGTAGTGAGTAATGATTAGGGAGTAGTAATTAGGAAGTAGTGACCAGGGAGTAGTGATTAGCGAGTAGGGAGTAGTGAGTAGTGATTAGGGAATAGTGAGCAGGGAGTAGTGATTAGGGAGCAGGGAGTAGTGATTAGGAAGCAGGGAGAAGGGAGCAGGGAGTAGTGATTAGGAAGCAGGGAGCAGGGAGTAGTGAGTAATGATTAGGGAGTAGTGAGCAGGGAGTGGTGATTAGGAAGCAGGGAGTAGTGAGCAGGGAGTAGTGATTAGGAAGCAGGGAGTAGTGATTAGGGAGCAGTGAGTAGTGAGCAGGAAGTAGTGAGTAGTGAGCAGGGAGTGGTGATTAGGAAGCAGGGAGTAGTGAGTAATGATTAGGGAGTAGTGAGCAGAGAGTAGTGATTAGGAAGCAGGGAGTAGTGATTAGGGAGTAGTGAGTAATGATTAGGGAGTAGTGAGCAGAGAGTAGTGATTAGGAAGCAGGGAGTAGTGATTAGGGAGCAGGGAGTAGTGAGTAATGATTAGGGAGTAGTGAGTAATGATTAGGGAGTAGTGAGCAGGGAGAAGGGAGTAGTGAGTAATGATTAGGGAGCAGGGAGTATTGAGCAGAGAGTAGTGATTAGGGAGCAGGGAGTAGTGAGTAGTGAGCAGGGAGTAGTGAGTAGTGATCAGAGAGTAGTGATTAGGGAGTAGTGAGTAATGATTAGGAAGCAGGGAGTAGTGAGTAATGATTAGGGAGTAGTGAGCAGGGAGCAGGGAGTAGTGAGTAATGATTAGGGAGTAGTGAGCAGGTAGTAGTGAGTAGTGATTAGGGAGTAGTGATTAGGGAGCAGGGAGTAGTGAGCAGGGAGTAGTGAGTAGGGAGCAGGGAGTAGTGAGTAGGGAGCAGGGAGTAGTGATTAGGGAGCAGGGAGTAGTGAGCAGGGAGTAGTGAGTAGTGAGCAGGGAGTAGTGATTAGGGAGCAGGGAGTAGTGAATAGGGAGCAGGGAGTAGTGAGCAGGGAGTAGTGAGTAGGGAGCAGGGAGTAGTGAGCAGGGAGTAGTGATTAGGGAGCAGGGAGTAGTGAGTAGGGAGCAGGGAGTAGTGATTAGGGAGCAGGGAGTAGTGATTAGGGAGCAGGGAGTAGTGAATAGGGAGCAGGGAGTAGTGAGCAGGGAGTAGTGAGTAGGGAGCAGGGAGTAGTGAGCAGGGAGTAGTGAGTAGGGAGCAGGGAGTAGTGAGCAGGGAGTAGTGATTAGGGAGCAGGGAGTAGTGATTAGGGAGCAGGGAGTAGTGAGTAGTGAGCAGGGAGTAGTGAGTAGAGAGCAGGGAGTAGTGAGTAGGGAGCAGGGAGTAGTGATTAGGGAGCAGGGTACGTTCTGTTTCAGCGAGTGTTTAAGGTTCAGTCAGTGTCGGTTGCATGAAGTGAAGATCTGTGCGCTAATTACAACTTATCAAAGGCCATTCCCCACGGTAACAGATGTGAAAGTGTGTGTGCGTGTGTGTGCGTGTGTGTGTGTGTGTGTGCGCTAACATATACAAGGATAAACTGTCAAAGCCAACCTTGATTTATAGCCCCTTCCAGTCAGAGCACACACCTCTCTTTTCTTTCTTTCCTGTTTTCCCCTTGTTTCCTGTCTTTCCTCTCTTTCCTCTTCCCCTTCTCTCTCTCTCTCTCTCTCTCTCTCTCTCTCTCAGAAGGGGCTTGCAGAGGGAATATTAGTGAATAATGATATTCAGCCGCCTGTCAGCTTCATTCGCCAGTCTTAATGCATTTCCACTAAATATTTCACTTCTCTGTGTGTGTGTGTGTGTGTGTATTAGCCAGTCTTGCTCTGGATGCTGAATTGGAGCAGCGCACATGAGGGAAAGATCACAGTCTGGTAGCTTGTTAAATCAAATATAAAGTGTATATAAGTGAGCAAATCAGAAGTAACATATATATATTATTATATTTGTGTGTGTGGGGGGTGGGGGGGGTGTTTTCTTACATGCTGAAATGAGAAAGATGTGATGAGTGCGCTCTTCACACCCAAGGCAACGCTGACCTTAATATTGACTGTGTGTGTGTGTGTGTGTGTGTGTTATTTTACTGTTAGATGCTGAAAAGTAAAACCGATTCAAGGTAGTGAGAAAGCGAAAGATTGATTTATAGCAAGAGCTCATACATACTGAACAGGCCCAGAGGCAGGAAGCACGTCTCTGTGTGTGTGTGTGTGTGTGTGTGTGTGTGTGATATGAAATATATTTCCTTTAAAACTACTCTATCATCACTTCACCAGTTTAAACAGAAAACACAGACACAGGCTTGCCCTATTCATACTGGATGTAATTTATTCAGAGAAGAAGAAAAGCCAACAGTAAAGTGTGTTATTAAGGTGTTAAGGCCACCGTGAGCCACCAAAATGGCTTCCATGCTCCTAGGCATGGATTCTACCCATCTCTGGAACTGTACTGGAGTGATGAACACCATTCTTCCAAAAGATATTCCCTCAGGTGGTGTTGTGGTGATGGAGGTTCTCGGTCACTATCCAACACGTCACTCCAGTATAGTGTTCAGGATAGTCTGGATGTGCTGAGTGTGATGATCATAGCGTATAATTTACTTCTCTTTCATTCTCATCAAACCGTTGAGTGAACCCTCATGCTCTGTGGATGGGGCGGAGTCATCCTGGAAGAGACCATGCCCATCAGTCAGAAGAACTGCAGGATTGATTTTCAGTGATGCTTCTGTCTAAAGAGGCCGAGTGGACCAAAACAACGCCAGCAAAAACATCATAACCACCATGTTTTCTTTCAGAATGGTGGACTATATACACTACTCACACAAAACCCCACCCAGAAGCAGCATGTATTACACAGCCTGTCAAAGATGTTGAATGATATACAACCCAGGCTAGATTTCCCAGTATGTGGCCAAAGCATCCCTCAAAGCAACTTTACATTTTTAAATTTAATTAAATTTTATTTAATCCACCATATACGGCAGCTACCTACTGGGGAGGGTGAGGGCGAGGGCTAACACATGCTCCTTCCAAGACACATGAAGCCAACCAACCACATCTTTACAAACTGCTGCTCATGCCACATCACAGGGCTGCCTAACACACTCAGAGGAAAGCGCTATCCACCCTCTTCCAGATACATGAGCTCACAGACGCCCATGATTGGCTACTGTCGCTGTGATTGACAGGGGACTGAGATTATGCCCCTCCCACTCTTAGAGCAGGGTCAGTTTTACTCTCTAGGATTCCAAGCCACGGATGACTGTTGCATCGTCAAGATTCGAACTCACGATTGCTGGACGACAGGGCAAACACTTTTCTGTATGCACTTTCATTTTCAAATCTAAAACACCAACAGGACCTAAAAACCGCACTCTTCCTGCACCATGCTTCTAAATGTCACATCTTAGCTAATTTATTGCCTGTGATAATAAGCTAATGCTCACTGAAACAGTGTAAACATTTGAAATGTTCAGTTTTGTAACACATTTCAGGTCACCGTGACTCAAAATCGGAAATGAATCAGTCGGAGCTAACAGTGACTTCATTCACAGTGAATGTCACTGACAGGTGGTCACATGACTGTGTCATATAGGCTGCTGATTGATAATTCTCACAAACATAATATGTTACAGCTAGGAATAATGTGTAGCATAATTCAAATCATTATATTAATTATATTAATGCGCTTGTTCTAACACGTTATCGTTTCTGTAGTAACAGCTCATTCACAGGGACTTGTACAGTGGTTGCTCCACATAAATTATAAAAATATGTAGTCATTTAACAGAGAAAATGTTCAGTTGATATGGCGAAGCTTTCTAGAGTCTCAAGTGTCAGTGCTGCTAAACCGTATCAAATCATAACAGATTCAGTGATATCGCCAAATATCGAAGTGTTACCTTAAGAATTGAAGTTGTATCGTATGATGTGGAAGTCTGAGGTTTACATCGCCATTTGCAGAAAGTTTTCTGACACAGAAAGTTTTAAGGACAGAGAGAGTTTGCGCTTTCTGGTTTCTCGACAACATGACAAGTTGTTTTTTGTTTTCGTTTTTTCTCTTATTAACTTCAAGGCAAGCTGGTGAGGGAAGGACCGTTTATAGCTGCTATAATGTCCTTCTTTAATAAAACAGGCATTGTAATCGTTGGTAAGTCTTTGTGGTATAAGAGGAATAAAACACTTAAGGATGTGCTGTTATAAGAAAACTTCAGGGTGGTATCAGTAACTCCACTTCATCACACCACTCCGGAACTGATTATTTTCCTTTGACAACATGACCCCAAGTGTCTCGTTCTTTACATTCTGCATACGACTAGGAAGAAGTGAAATAGTCCATATCAACTGGAGACAGCCAGTGAGACACACACACACACACACACACACACACACTCACACACTCACAGGTGTTGTTTGCTAGATCTTAGACAAATTTATGCAAATGAACTTTCCAATAATTGCATCATCTCTTTGGGCCGTTTAGAATAGATTGACTTGGCAACCCTCAGGGGACGTTTGATTGGCTGATGAAAGACCAGCTAATCGATTGCAGTGCTTCTTAGCCGGCTTGTTGCCGTGGCAGCATCTTCCTCTTTTGAACAGTGGATACTGTGTTGAGCTTTTTGTACGTCAAGCAGCTGCGTAACACAAGTATTGTTAGTATGTACGCTGTTTTGATCTGGCTATGGAATATACTTGTTTATGATTGGCTGATAGGTGGCTGTTCATAGGATGTGACCATGTGGGAATGTAACCATGACAACAGGGTAAATAAAAGTTTCGGTTAGATTGGTGTTTATACTTTTGCAGTTGTCTTTTGCTATCACACCCCTAAATTATAATGAGAAATTAATTCTAGGTTACAGTAACCGGAAATGGCGTTTGAACAAAACGCTGTTTTATAACACTCTCCTACATGTAACCATAGCAACAGTTCTACAGTGGTAGGTAGCCTATTGATAAATATCTCTTAGTATGCGCTGGTATTTCCTTTGCGTGTGTGTGTACATTTAGGAAGGTTAGGACCTCACTGCTGTAGCGATGGCTACGGCGACCGGCGCTAAATCTGTGTTGCACTGTAGCCATGGAAACCAAAGTCACTAATCAAAAACTAATGCTATGGTGGAACAGAGTTTGTGTTTAACTACAGTGAGGGGTGTTTTTGTTATCTAATATACTTCCAGTGCATACACCCTCTTCAAATTTACACACATAATGTATTTTGACTCTGTAGTTATAACTAACAACGCTTCGTTCTCCAAACATGAGGAGATGAATTATTTCCAAAGAGTCCTTTTTTTGTTTGTTTCGTCTGACCTGAGATGATGCGCTGCAGTTCATTGCTTATTGTTCTCTGTGTAAAAGTTGCTCCTGCTGCTTTCAGGTCGTCCTGCAACTCTTTTCGAGTGACTGCTCGCTTCTCTCTTACCGTCCTTATCGTTAATCTGAGAGCGTGCTGTGAAATCTCGTGTGGCGCACATGCGACCGATAGCTGTGACTCCATGAACTTTCCAGTTGTACTGACAGGGATGTTTAAGGTCCTAGCTGTGGCTCTGTAGATTTTCCAGTTTGATCGTTGTTTCATAGTGTTGTCCCTGAGAACCTTCACCATGACTGCTGCTTTTTTGCGTGAAATCTTCCCAACCAACGGTAACATCTTTCATAACTTGATTTTCTAGATCTTGAATACTTTTTTAACAATCAGTTTGTTTTTTTGACATTTCTTTGTTTGTGCTTATGAATACATACTTTTTTGTTCATATTTATAAGTCAGTAGACATTATGTGTGTAAATTTGAGGTGATGTGTAAATATGCACTGGAAGTATATTAAATCACAAAAACAAACATGTCTGAATACGTATTTTCCCTCACTGTATGTGCTTAAAAAATATCAGAAATTCATTATGGTATCAATGTTGACTTACTGTGATCTCTTTGGGTTTATGGTGTCATTACAAGGAGTCTGACATGTTTTCAGAAAAGTGTCTTTGACTCTGAATTCATCGAAGGAATAGTGTTGTTATGTAGTGTAAATATAATTCTAATTAATTGCACATAACAACAAGAAATGAATTCACCTAAACCTCATGTTTTGCTGAGTACGGTAAACCGGTTGAACCTTTATTTTGCTATAGTGGAACCGCTGTGGTTGTCTCTGTTGCCGTTGTTGTTTAAAGTCCATAATGTGAGTTACCTGAATGGTCATTTAGTGGCATAATACTGAAGACAACAGTGTAGAGTAACTTTACGTTTAGCATGACTTAACCACTCTTTTCTATATTTTCTGTTTAATAACCAGAAACAAGAGGAAACCTGCACACACACACACGCACACACATTTATTTCTAGCTTATCTGTGTGTGTTGCAGCTGTCGCACCAGTAACAGGAAGAGTCTGATCCTGACCAGTACGTCTCCGACCCTGCCACGACCCCACTCACCTCTCCCTGGACACATAGGTGAGAAACACGCCTTCCTCGTTCATGTGTGACAGACGTCATGTCTAACCGGTGCTTACCTCATTAAGGATCCTGGTTTTGACAAATCTGTGTTTCTTCTCGTATTCCCCTGTTCTGGTGTATTGGGACAACTTTACTTAAATGAGGATTTAAAAAATGCCAAAATTGTTAAACATTTTTATTTCTGCTCTCTCTTTTTATCTCTGAACAGGAAGTAGTCCACTGGACAGTCCTCGTACCTTTTCACCCAGCGGCCCCGCCCACTTCTCTTTCACCCCCTCTAGAAGGTAAAAAAAAAAATCAATGGCTTTAGTGACTCGATTCTAACAAAATATTGATTCGTTTTGATTCATCTGAATCACCCCTTAGAGCTGAATTTGTACATAGAGTGGTGAATCAAATGAATCAAATGAATCAGTGCTCATATACAGTTTTAACCATCAACCACTACGAGCCTGATTCACTTGAATGAGCCATTCACTAAGAGCTAAACCTTTCAACAATTTACACTTTTAAAGATTTGGTACCAAAGTTTAACGTCTGATCTGTTTTTTTTTTTTTTTAAATATGGATGATGCCTTTGACATTGAAGTGTATTGTGACACTATAAGCACTGTGGTTTTGGAAAATCCAAAATATCACTCCATATTAAACATGTTTTGGGGAAGGAATCAGTGATGCACTGGTATTTGGCTGGGTCGCCATTTGAATTTTAATTTTAACATTTAAAATTAAATCAATTTTAACATATACATTTAGTGTATATAGTTGGCTAGCTTTAGTTTTAAGGACGTTTACATTAATAACAGCAATGCTGGAAAACCAGAGACTGCTAACATTTATTTTGTCACTCGTGACACAGCTAATGTTAATTAGCTAAACACAACGTGGCTCGTTTGCATGGCTCTCATATCTGATGAATAAGATGCAGCGTGACAGATTTGTTGAAAAATGCAAATGTGCACAAATACACGAATATTACAGATAGATTGTTTTTTACGGTACGTGTAAACACGGGTTGAGATAACGAGTGGCGCTTTATGTGCTTCTTAATGGTGTAATGGTGCCCGTGTCATCCATTAATTATGATAATGTTTATCATTAGTCATTCACCAGGCTGAGTAATTTTGCATGTGTTTGCCCACCTCCTGATGTCTGGAGCGATGACTCATTTGTCTTGTGAGTATTAATAGTTTAGTATTACCATAGCGACCATGTTCAACAGTGCCATCATTTAATTTAATCTTTTAGGTTGCCTGAGAAGGAAACAACAGCTTTGACAGATAGGCATGATGTCCAACATGGGTATTGATGTATTGATGTTTCACGCTCTTATATCGATTTAGTCCTTCTGTTTAATCAGTTATTAGCCTCATGGCAGTAGCTTACAAACTGAGTAAGCCAGTGGCCACACAACTCTCCATCACTCTCCCACACAGACTCACAGTACTGTGCAAAAGTCTTAGGCACTCTATTTTTTTTTTTTTTTTTTAGTGCAAACTTTGTTGTAGATTTTTATTTAATGACTTCTACATTATTGATTCAGTACAAAAACATTTTAGATTCCAAACATTAGTTTTCCAGCACAGAATTAAATATTACAGAAAAATGTTTGTATATCAGTAAAGAAAGCAGCAGATTACGTAAGGGTCATCGCACCAAAAATTGACTTTGTTTCATTGATTACTGTTTACTGCTCTTTATAGTATTTTTTTAAATATAGAAATATTTAATTTCATTATTTTTGAAATCATTTTTGCTCTCCAGCATTTCTTTGCATGTGCCTCAGACTTTTCCACAGTACTGTAGAGGATATACTAATGCTAACTGCTCTAATCCAAAACAATACAGCCCCATCCACACATGTACATAGTTATTTTCTCTGTGTTTTGGTCTGCCATCCACGCGAAAATGGCTGAAAACGAAGCTTTTTCGTAAACACTTCCAAGGTGGTAGAATTTTATAACTCAATTTTTACAGTTTACATTTTTCACCCTTTTTAAAAACACAGATGTCGCAGCATCAACCTGTACATACCTGGTTGTGGTTTTGCGCATGTTGTGAATGTAGTAGGACCAGATTGTTATTTTGTGCTCTGTAATTTCTTATTTGATATCTTTTTTTTTTTTTTTTTTTTTTTTAATTACTACTCCTTCATGTGAAGGTGACAGAAAAAGATCTGGCTGTACTGCTCAGGAATCTGCCGCTCCAGAGATTTTGGATAAGACCTGGGCGAATACTTTGTATTCAAGTGTAACATTAAGCAGCAGTTCCATCTCATCGTCAGTCCACACGTATGAGTCTTCGTGTTTGTTTGTTTGTTTTAGCGCTTTTATTTGGACAATATGTCTCTTCTTGTGGACTTTAGTTGTTGTCTTGTGATTGTAACTGGTTCTCGGTTCATGACCAGCAGCGTTTTTGGTGCCAACATGAAATCCTTTATTAAGCCAAAACAAGCCTCTTAGTATATATCTGATGTCCTCCAGTAACCCGGCCAGGTATTGGACATTCCAGATTAGGCACCACCTCTGGCACCTGAACCATGTCTTTTAAAAAAAGCTACCATATGAAGTATTAGTATATTACTGCAGTACTGCTTATCTATCTGCTAGCATGCCCAAGAATATTGCTGTGGTCTTAAAGTGAAATGTTTGCTGAAGTTGCCTTTAAGGACACATCAGAAGCTGAACATTGTTCAGGTAAAGTTGCCTGTTTAAGTGGTGTACGTTTCAACCAGGCTGGTAGGCTGTGAGGAAGAATCTCCAAAGTGACAGAGTTTTACATGCTATGCTGCTGCCAGTGTCCCGGTCAGTCGGCATCGTGTGGCACAGCACACAGAAACAAACGAGACTTTGAAGTATCTCAGATCTCAGCATGGACAGGGAGGGAAGGATGGATAGCTCATGGGATAGTCGTTTATCTGAAAGACGAGTGCAGAGATAGGGGAGGGGAGGGGAGGGGAGGAAGTCAGAGAGACGATTGATCGATAGACCAGGCCTGTGGGGAGCACATTATTTCCTGTCTGATGGACTTGGCTAAATCAGAGCAGGGCTATTGTGGAGCTTTGGCTATCTGAAAGCAGTGCATGCAGCTTGGTGATAGTTCAGCCAAACCATGCTAACATGGCACAACACAATGCTAACTGCTAATATCAGGTTAGTACGTTAACATTGTTTGAGCTGTCTGTTTTTAGACATAACAGGTGAATGAATAAAAGCTAACATTTTACATTAAAGATGGTGTTTGAGGCACTCCGAGTCTCAGTACAATGCTTCTTGTCTTTAGAAGCTGTGTTTTCTCTCCGCATGTTTACAATGCCAACGACAGTCCATCATCATGTAACGGTTGCTCAGCAACCAACTCGAGCGCTGAGTGAACTGTTTTGTTGGCCGTAGCTTGAAGCCTCATCAACTCTGCTTTCCATGTGTTACAGACTGAAGATTTCCCGACAGTGCAGCTCATATAACATTGCTATCGTTCTTGTTATCTGATCTGTACGTGACAGCCCATCTCAAATGCAGCATGATTGTTTATCCAGCGCAGCACACTGCACTAAATAGGGTGTTTACTCAACTTTAATAGGTTTTTCTCTAACACACTTCACCCTAATGCATTTATATGGTTGGTTCCCATTAATCAGTTGGGAAAGCAACTCTTGTGGAAGTGTTTCATAGAGTGTATCTTTTTCTCTAGTGTTATAACCAGTAATGTATTGTCTACCATGATAACATCCCCCAATAAGCCATGCTACATCCCAGTATTCTCCAGTAACACCATGCTACATCTCAGTATTCTCCAATAAAACCATGCTACATCCAAATATTCTCCAATAAAACCATGCTATATCCCAGTATTCTACATCCAAATATTCTCCAATAAAACCATGCTATATCCCAGTATTCTACATCCAAATATTCTCCAATAAAACCATGCTATATCCCAGTATTCTACATCCAAATATTCTCCAATAAAACCATGCTATATCCCAGTATTCTACATCCAAATATTCTCCAATAAAACCATGCTATATCCCAGTATTCTACATCCAAATATTCTCCAATAAAACCATGCTATATCCCAGTATTCTACATCCAAATATTCTCCAATAAAACCATGCTATATCCCAGTATTCTACATCCAAATATTCTCCAATAAAACCATGCTATATCCCAGTATTCTACATCCAAATATTCTCCAATAAAACCATGCTATATCCCAGTATTCTACATCCAAATATTCTCCAATAAAACCATGCTATATCCCAGTATTCTCCAGTATAGTGTGTGTGTGTATATATATATATGTATATGTATATATGTAAAGATGTAATGTAATGGTCTTCATTCCAGATGAATCCTACTAATATTTAGGTGTTAAATTGAAAATAGTAAATAAAACATAAACTGGCATAACGCATCATCTGATGGATTGGGTTAGGTTTTGATGGAAAATGTGTGGACATGTGCTTTGTGTCTCTTCAGGGCTGATGGACGCCGCTGGTCTCTGGCTTCACTGCCGTCTTCTGGATACGGCACCAACACACCCAGCTCCACGGTACTCTCTCTGTTCAATCTGAATGTTTTCATCTTCAGTCACCTCCCTAACAGTTTTTGAGCCAGAAACTGTTTCCAAACTATTTTTTCGCAACATTTGAAGTATCGACATAGAATTCGTGCACTGAAGTTCATACGAAAAAGGATTATTATCGATAATTTGCGTTTCCATCAGCTATATCGGTAAACATTTCAATGCCCCAACATTTCAAACCTTTTTTTTGCAAAAAAAAATCCTTGGATGGAAACATAGCTGTTGAAATTTTCCTCGGAGTATTTGTGTATTAAATGAATTGTTCTTTTATCTGTCAGGATGCAATAATAAAATCCAGCATGTGTTTAAAACATTTCAACAAAACTTACACTGCTGTGCAAATTTCCTTTAAATAATCCTGTATCTAACTGCTTAAAAGGTTTTGAATAACTTTTTTTCAATTAAATATTTTTTTAATTAAATATTTTCAAGATGAATTAGATTACATTTTTACTTAAGTACATGAAAATTTGTGTGTGTGTGCGCGCGGGTGTGTGTGTCCTTTGAACTTTTTGACTAAGATGAAAGAACGCTTGAGCAGCTGGAGGATCAGATTTTATATTTACGAAAGCTCACTGAAGATAATGAGATTACGCCACATTTGCATGGCATGAATATGGATGTCTCATAGGGGGATCTCGAGAAGCAATTAGCATTTATTTGCATATTTAATTTTTAACACACTGTTAGGAAAACTCGTGTGTGTCTGATCTTCATTAATTAAAGATCTCGCACATTTTCACATGCTTCACATTTTGCATGTCTCTGAAAAGGGCCTTTTTCACAAAATCTGTTCACAAGGTCAAAAATCTTTGTCGTGTTTTCTTTATTATAACAAGTTTTTCAAGAGTGTGTGTGCTTGTGTTTGTGTGAGGGAGAGAATTAGAGCAGTGATGTGAATATTAAATCACATTTCTCATCGCACAAGAGCTCCAAACGTCACACATGAACACTTAATTAAGGCAGAGATTTTCAGGGAAAATATATACAGTGGATATAAAAGTCTACACACCTGTTAAAATTGCAGGTTTTTCCACTTTTAATGTGATATAGTAACTAACAGAATTCAAGTGAAAAACAAATAGAAACATTTTAGGAAAAGAAAAAGAAAAACAATACCCTGGTTGTACAAGTGCACACACCCTAATATAACGGGGCATGTGAGTGTGCTCAGAATTGACCAATCACATTCGAACTCATGTTCAGAAGTAATTATCATACACCTGTCATCAATTTAGTGATTCTGTTTAACCTCAAATAAAGATCAGCTGTTTCTGTAGGATTTTTTTGACATTATCTTGGTTTCATCCAACTGCTGAAGCCATGTTCCTTAAAGAGCTTACAGAGCATGCACGGGATCTCATTATCGATCATCAGAGGGGTACAATAGAATTTCTAAAGCGTTAATAAACTGTACCTTGGAATATCATGAAGGCCATCATCAAGAAGTGGAGAACATGAGGCACCACAGTGACATCACCAAGAACAGCAAGTCCCTCCAAAAATTGACAAAAGGACAAGAAGAAAAATTATAAGGGAGGCTGCCAAGAAACCTGCAGCAATATTAAAAGAGCTGCAGGAATCTCTGGCAAGTACTGGTCACTCCCTACATGAGACAACAATCTCTCATATTCTTCACATGTCTGGGCTATGGGGTAGGGTGGCTAGACTGAAGCTCTTTCTCACAAAAAAAAAAAAAAGAAAAAAGAAAACATTCAAGCCTGTCTAAATCACCCCAAACCATGTGTCAAACCATTGTGTTATGGTCTGATGAGATGAAGGTAGAACTTCCTGGGCATAATTCTAAAAGATATGTTTATCACAAAAGCAAGACATCTTATTACCCAAAGAACACCATACCCACAGTGAAGCATGGTGGTGGCAGCATCACGCTATAGTGCTGCTTCTCTTCAGCTGGGTTTGGGGCTCATGAATAGTGCCAAACCTGCAGGCCTCTGTTAAACATCTGAAGATGAAGAAAAATCGCCCAAAGCACGAGTCCAAGTTAACAAAGGAACAGCTTCAGAAGAAGAAGATCAATGTTTTGGAATGGCCCAGTCAGAACCCAGATTTAAATCCTATTGAGAGCCTGTGGACTGACTTGATGAGGGCTGTGTACAGGAGATCCCCTTACAATCTGATAGGTGCGGAGCATTTTTGCAAGGAGCAGTGGAATAAAATTACCAAGATGTACCAAGGTTGTAGACTGTTACCCAAAAAAAAACAAAAACTGTGTGCTGCATTCCAAGCAAAAGGCGCCTTAACAAAATATTAGTTAAGGGGTGTGCATACTTATGCAAACAGGATATCGTAATTTTTTTCTCTTTTTTTTTTCCTCTAAAACATTTCTATTTGAATTTCACTTTAATTTTGTTGGTTGCTATATCATATATTAAAGGTGGAGAAAGATCAGACATAATTTATCTTTTTTACCTCATAAAAACGTGCAGGTTTAACAGGGGTGTGTAGACTTTTATATCCACTCTATGTTAAAACCTGTGCTGCAGCTGTAGTCTCTCTGTCCATGTCTCCCTCTTTCCCTCTCTCTCTCTCTCTCTCTCTCTCTCTCTCTCTCTCTCTCTCTCTCTCTCTCTTTCGCCCCCTCTGAGCCCCTCTCACGCTCCATTAGGTAGCCTATTAGCGGTGGCAGGAGCAGCTCGACTAAACTAATGACAGGAAGACAGGATGAACGGAGGAGGAGTAGCTCTGAGGGCTGAGACTCCTAATGTCAGATCCAACAAGGCTGATGAGCACAGGAGATCCCTTTCATCCCTCCAACACACACACACACACACACACACACACACACCGTGATCCTAACACAGTTATTCAGCAGTATTTAGCAGTAGAGTATCTTCAGTGACTGAGACAGAATTATGTGAGACATTTATTCAGAGAGAAAGAGAGAGGACACGGTGATGGAGCTGGTGTAAGACTCAACATTTCCCCACAGGGAAAGTACTCTTTATTCAGGCTCTGACTCACCCCGGAGTGGGGGTTTATTCTGAAGAAGAAGATCAGAGAACAAGTCCCACACACTCCAGACGTAAACATGGCGGCGAGGTCGTTGTTTTGGTTTGTTAAAGCACCAGTCCTAGTGGAGGTGACGAAAGTAACACCGTACCGATGCTGTGTATTACGTCTATAATATAAGCCAAGTGCTAATAATCATTTGTGCAGTACTGGTGAATTCTGGATTCTGATTGGTCGGAAGGTGTTGATTTAATTTTGTGTAACAGCAGCTCTGACTGTAGTGCAGCTGCAGATCACAGATCTATATTAACGCGTTTGTTCTAATACAGTATCTTTTCTATAGAAACAGCTCATTCACGGGGCTTTGAGGTGAAGAAAGAGTGATTTGCCCTGGGCAGTGTCACACCATCATGTTGTTGATTATTTTCCTGTAACAGCACAACACAAGTGTTTTATTCCATACGTATTCACCATGCACTGTATACACCTGCTGATGTCATGTTCTCTATTAGTTCAGAATCATCTTCTCATATTTACAACGATACAATTTCTGGAAACCCATCTAGCTTTTTTAACACCTTATTTTAAAAGCATAATGGAAGAAACAGTGGTTATATGACTTTTGTTAGCAGATCTGAATATCACGATAGATCGAGTATAGTAAAAATGTTTTCAAGTATCGCAATATTTGATATTTTTATCATTTCGCCCACCCCGATTCTGGATTAAAAGCCCATCCCTCTCAGACAACATAAAGAGAACTATGTTTAATGTGTTGAGTATTTGTGTAATAAATGAATTGTTCTTCTTTTACCTGTGAAAGATGAGATAATAAAATCCACCATGTATTTTTGAGCCAAGTGCCAGCAATCAGTTGTGCAGTACTTTTGTTTTCTTGATTCTGATTGGTGAGAAGGTGTTGATTAATGTTCTATAACAAAAATAAACATGGTGAGCCTTAGGACTGCAATTGCTAGAAACAGTTTTGCACTCAAGTCTCCATCATTGAATAGTTGATAACTTCAACAAAATAGACTTCAAGTTAAAACTATAATGAATTCAGAAACGACTCTGATGCTCATACGCATATGCTCATAAGTTCCTGGTTGCACAATTGCACTTTTTGACTTTATAGTATACAGTTATAGCCTCTGGCTTGCTCATTTAGGGATAAATTTATAAATTTAATTTTAATATCCAAGATTTATATATTTCTGTAAAGCTGCTTTGTGAGAATGTCCAATGTTAAAAGTGCTGTATAAATAAAATTGAATTGAATTGAAATGAACTGAACTGCAGCTCTGAATGTTTAAATGAGTTATGAATGTGACCCCCCTCCGTGTCTTTTTACTTAAAGTGTTCACTAATAGGAACAAGTAATCCTGCTCATTTTTGAAAAAAAATAAAATAAAAAATCTTACAAAATATGGTCAGCTGTGATGAAATGTCTGCCAGCTATCGTTATGTGAAAATTTCCTACCCTGTGTGTCTCCTTGTAGACTTCCAGCTCTGATTAAATGAGTGCTTTGTTTTAATTACATCATTAAATAATCTGTGTGCTTTCTGTTAAAACTTCATGACCGTTCTCAATCAGTGCTAACCCTCAGAGAATCACAGCCGCCGTTTTACTGATCACGTGATTCAGGACCTGTACAATGACAATGACAATGACAATCTGGACCGAGTCAGCGTCCTAATCTGTTCTGTTCTCGTCTTTTCCTCATGACCAGTCGTCGAGCTCGTCTCAGGAGCGTCTGCACCAGCTGCCCTTCCAGCCCACCATGGACGAGCTGCACTTCCTGTCCAAACACTTCGGCAGCACCGAAAGCATGACGGACGACGACGGACGCAGGTCGCCGCATGTACGGCCGCGCTCACGGAGCCTCAGGTACACACACACACACACACACACACACACTGTAGGGTATTTCCACTGACCTCTGTATTACTGTAGCTAAATAACACTGTAATGATAGTCCGATACATGATTTCTTAAGCAAAGAACACCAGGAAGAGTGAAAAGTCATTATTTTATCACAAAATTTAATGCTTTAGATTCATTTTTATTCACTTCCCCAGAGTAATGTCATGTTATCACTGATGCAGGGTGTCTGAAAATGATAAACTTTTATCCAATATAAAAAGTCAGCCATGATGTGTAGAAATACTGGGATTGTCCCATTTTACAGAGAAACACATTGATTTACTTTGAATACCACGTTTTAACAAGCTTCGTCGTCTTCCTCTCATTATCTGAAGGTAAGTAATCAGCTGCTGTTTAAATTTTATCTTTATTGATGAGGATATGTTACAGCGTCCATTGCGTATCATTTTACGTCTTGCTAAAGGTATCACGTATCATTACATCGAATGTTTGTAACTTTGTTACTTTAAGACAAAAGGTTTTTGCGTTCCTAAATTTTCTGAATTGTTAATTCTATGAATGTTAGTAAATCTTCAGATAATTTTTGAACACTTTGTGTTTAGCTCAGTTTAAAAATTTTTTAATTCCATCTTTTATTTATGTAAATTCACTGCATACGCTCACTACATGGGTTATAACATAATGGCTTTTCAGACCCAGTAGAACTCAGCCACAGAAAAAAGTGACTTTGTTGGAAATTAATTACTGATAGAGCATTTTTACATAACATACTTTGTCACTGATTTCTAATTAATAAACAAAAATATGTGAAAATTGAGTAGCTTTCATTCAAACAAAATAGTTTCGGGAAATAGTTGATAAACGTACATTAGGCAATTAAGTAAGATGTTGGATTTTTTTTTTTTTACTTTGAATGCAAAATTTAATGAAAATTATATTAGTAATTGAACAGTACAAGTTCAATCCTTATTCTCAGTACACAATAAAGATGAGTTGTTTTTGAAATGTACCTATAATGCCAAAACTATGTATCATGTATTCCTATCATCATGGGGACTTTTGGTTCTCACAGAGGTTAAGACACACCCACACACTCATACTCTGCTCGTTATAGTCAGTTTTCTGGAAGCTTCTCCAGTCTTTTGGCAGGTCCAGTGGGACCTCATGACAGCTGTGATGAGTTATTGTGTATCAGTCTGTACACATACACACACACACACACACACACACATTCCTGATTGCTCTGTTAACATTTAATACCCATCCAGCTGGTCTCCAGCATAATGCAGTCTGTCAGCTTTAGGACTCACTAATCATCTTTTCTCTTGTTCTCTCTCTCTCTCTCTCTCTCTCTCTCTTTCTTTCATTGTGTCCAGTCCGGGCCGCTCGCCCTCCTGCTACGACAACGAAATTGTCATGATGAACCATGTATATAAGGAGAGATTTCCAAAGGTCAGACGCACACAAACACACATACACACACACACACACACACACACAAACGATTGGTCGTGCCAGTAAAGCAGCTTAACCCTTTGAGTTTTCCATTCTGCTTGTCAGTGTAAAAGCAACAACACATTATATTTGGTGTGAAACATATTTTAGACAACGTTTTTGTATCAGAATACAATTCAGGGATACATAGACATCTTTGATCAGTAGTTCTCGCATGAACGAATTAGGTGGCCAAAACATCATTTCATTGCTTATATAGGAATTAACAAAGTAAATCCAAAGCTGCCAAATAATAAATAATAAACAAAAACACCAACATTTCAAATACTCAAATGTACTTCATATCAATTTTAAAAGTTAATTGTTTTAATCAGAGTAAGACCATTCAAGAGTTTCAGAAATATGAGTGTACAAAATCTCAGTGATTTTAAATTTAGTCTTAGAGATTTAAATGAAGTGAACAGGAGAATTTATCTAGAGCAACTTATCAGTTCATTTTTTGACTCTGAATCAAGTGAAATTGATTAGTTTGGTTCCTATGCTACTTGCTTTGATTCATTTTTCCATACCGCAGATAATTAAATGAACTAAACAGGTGTGTGTAGGGCTGAAAATGTCCTGGTAAAGCTCTTTCTTTTATTTATCATCAGATATGAGTGAAGCAGCAACAGAGACAGATCTTTTCAAGTGCACGTATAAATCACAGAATTGCTCGAGCACAGGGGAACACAAACCTGGCCCTCGGTAAATTACTAGATAATTATATAAATCCAGTGTTTATTTTCTCTTTTTGTTTGTTATCCAGAACACACAGCATTTCTGCAGCACTACAGCTCTGTACTTTGGATCAGTTTACCAGCTCACAGCTACAAAAAAAAAACATTCAGCCCAAAACACAGCATGTTTAATTCACTTCCTGCAGTCGCACTGACTCAGAGTCGAGTAACTTTCTCACAGAATCAAATCACGCTTGAGTTCACACGGAAACGGACCGAGATCCCCTCACTCATACACTCTCGGACTCATGGAAAAACACACCACAGTGCGATCCGAATAGACTAAACACTACATGTATGAAAGCACTGTAAAGTATTTATCAGCTGCCGGTGTTAACGTTACATCGCTGCGTTGTCGTTGTCCATTTACGGATTTCCAGTTTGCTGGTTATTTGAGTTGATTTCTGTTCCTCTTGACGTGTACAGGCCACGGCTCAGATGGAGGAGCGCTTGGCCGACTTTATCCAGTCCTACTCTCCAGAGAACGTGCTCCCGCTGGCCGACGGCGTCCTGAGCTTCATCCACCACCAGATCGCCGAGCTGTCCCGGGACTGCCTGACCAAATCCCGAGAGGGCCTCATCACAACCGTCTACTTCTACGAACTGCAGGAGAACCTGGAGAAACTCCTGCACGACGTGAGCTTGCGGTCACGTGTACCTAAGCCTTATTCACTAACCACTGTGACGTGTATGCTGAATTCACACACTCTCTCTCTCTCTGACAGGCATACGAGCGATCCGAGAGTTCTGAGCTGACCTTCGTCACCGAGCTGGTCAAGAAACTCCTCATCATTATTTCTCGACCCGCAAGACTTCTGGAGTGTTTGGTGAGAACACATACACAAGCGTATACACACACACACACACTACTCAATACACTTTACACTCCTTTTCATGTCCTTGTACGTTGCCCTTCTCATGGACTCGCAGTTGTGTGCTCAGACTGTTGTCATGGTGCCTCATGGTTGCCACGGTGACCACACTGATGCGGTCACATTGGGTCAGGTGTTGTGTTTCGAGATCTCGAGGCATTTCGTGTGCCAGAGAGGACAATATTACCATCATAAGTGCTGTCTGAAGGTCTAATTTTCTGCTCTGACTTTTCTCCTAAAGAAAGATGGATCTTTAAGATACAAACATTCTCCCAATTCATCTCCTATTTTTTGATACAGCAAAAAAAAAAAAAAAAAAATTGCTCGTTTTTTTTTTTTTTTAAAGAGAAATGTCATGTTTAAAAAACATATTTTAAACCCAGACACCACGTGTGAATATGCTAATTATTTTAAAACAGTACATACCACAATCACGCTGTCATTACATAACTGATATTTGTAATTATGTTTTTTTAAATATTAAATAAATGTATATAATAATGAGACACTGATATATAGAGCAGGAAACAAGCTTTTCAGGGATATATGACATGATGTGATTGTGAAGTGGGCGGAGCTTGTTCAAAGTTGCTGGGTTTCAGATAACGCAGCGGTTGCGAGTAAACAAAAATAGTGAAGTAAACATATTTCTTTTGAGTTTATAACCAAAGAGTAATATGTATAAATATCTTATGACATTTTATTGAAGCATTCTGTCCATTTCTTTTTTTTTTTATCCATTTAAAAATTAATGACAGGACAAAAATCATTTTCACTTGAGTGCCTTGCCTTAAGCTCCTGAAAATTCATTGAGGCAAAACATGCAAAACAGACAAGACGTGTTATTTAGTTATAAATAAATGATGCTTGAAGTCCTGTGTAGAGCCTGTTAGTAAAGCGGCTTGGACGTGTAATCAGGTTTGCACAGGTCTCAGAGAGAAACTCTTTCATGTTGTACAGGAGTTTAACCCCGAAGAGTTTTATCACCTGCTGGAGGCAGCGGAGGATCACGCTAAAGAGGGACACTTAATGAAGACGGATATCCCGCGCTACATCATCAGCCAACTCGGTCTCACACGAGACCCACTGGAGGGTGAGACACACACACACACACACACACACACACACCAAAGGCAGTGGAAGTGAAATAGAAATTGAGAGGCTGGTAGTCAAAGTGACAGAGATGAAAACAAGAAGCTGAAAAGAATAAATCTGTGAGGTAAGAGAGAGAGACGTGTGCGGGGGACAGAGACAGAGGCAGTGATGTATAACAAAACAGTAAATGAATATACGAGCAAATGTACTAGATCATTTTGCCACTCATGTCAGAGAGATTTAATACTCCAGCTCCCTACCGAAACGACGCTCTTCCATTTTCCTGCCTGTCAACACAGCAAACGAAGTGAGTTTCTGAACAGCGTAAACGCTTTGATCAGTGTGAGCTTTTCAGCAAATGAAGGTGATGTCATGATCAGTACTGATCTGAAATCAGGTATGCAGCTGGAACAGTGTGAAAGCTTTATTGTATTATAAACAATAAGCATGCTCTAGAACACTGCAGCTTGACTACAAGTATTCAGTTAACTTGATTGTGGGAGTTTGTTCTGCCTCTTGGTGTCCTCTTCGCAGTCTCGCACCTGGTCTTTTTCTCAATGTTTTCACCTTCACTGTCTCTTTGGTTCTCGTTCTCTCTCTTTCTCTCTATCTCTGTTCTCTAGACTAATTTCTAAAATCTCTAATCTCTATAAATCTCTCATTTTCTCCCCAGTTTGATCTTGCCAATTCCCACCCATTAGCTAAATCAGTCTGCCCCATGCCTTGCAAAAATAACACAACATCTACCACCTGGGCAGGGTAAAGGCTATCACAAGCTTTCACCGAGACACGTAAAACAAGCACCACATCTTCTCTAGCTTCTCTGCCTCTCAGGGCAGCATAAGACACTCAAAGGAAAGCGCTATCTGCCCTCTTCCACATACATGCGCTCACAGACACCCACGATTGGCTAGTGTCACTGTGATTGACAGGGAAGAGAGAGAGTATGCCCCTCCCTCCCTGAGAGCACGGCCAGTTTTGACCACTCATGAGACCCTATAGAAAGAATTGGAAACCAGACACATCTGATTTGCCTTAGTGGTGCTATTCTGAGTAGTTAAGGAAGGTTGTTGGAGTCTGGACTTGAGGAGGACATGGGATCGCTTCCAATTTACATACTCGAGTTCTCGAGTCAGCATGAGTGTTCATGAGCAGTTTGTTTTCCCCTCATGCAGAAATGGTGAACCTGGACAGCTACGACAGCGAGGGGCCACACACACCTGAGACTGACGACTCAACTGAGGTGAGACGTGTGCACGCTTGTGTATGTGTGCGCATGTGTGTGTGTGTGTGTGTGTAGATTTAATCCGATTAATGATTGTGCACCAATTAGTAATAAGGCAAGCTGGTGTGTGTTTATGTGCTTGTTACTGTTATGAAAGTGTGTTACATAATCTCTTCAGCTCTTCAGATCTCTTCTGACTGTGCAATCGCTTACAATACAACCGTGTAATGAACACGAGTGTATGCGAGTGTGTGTGGGAGAGGTTATAATGAGGGTTATGTTGCAGTTTGCGCTGCTTTTTCACTGCAAATGCCTCTGCTGTGTTCATTCTGCAGGGAAAGATGAAGGCCATGAAGCCACCTTGTGAATCAGACTTTCAGACCATCAAGCTGATTAGCAACGGAGCCTATGGGTGAGTGTGAACACACACACACACTCACACACACACACTCACACACACACACTCATTGCTGCTTCTGTCTGAGATGTTTCCATATTCCTTACCTTTGTGCTGAAATCATAATTAGAGCTATAAGCAGATTACAGTTAGATTTAGGGATCCAAGCACCAGTTAATATGCAAAAAACAGAGAAAGGATGATCACAGTGGACTTTTGTGGAGCAGAAAGGTGGGGCAGAAGTCATTATATGATTATGAGCATCCTTAATACCTAATACTTATAATGATATTGCAAAATGGCTTCAAAACACTAGTACCAAATATCTAAATATCTAAAAATAACAATGAGTCAAGTAATATTTATACTTCAAGGTGCAGTATGTTACTTGTGTGGATTTGGAGACTTCCCTGGTAGAAATATGTTATTGAAGGCAATGTATTTAAGATGATTTTGTAAAGTTAGTTGTGTTGTTTTCCAGTGCTTTTAGAATCAGGTGGTTGTAATCAACAAGATAACTCACAAGCAGGTTGCAGCATTAATCTGTGACGCTGACACAAGTCTGCTGACTCAAAAAAAAAAAAAAAAGCTGTTACTGTACTTTTAACAAAGAAATTTGACAAGTCAATGGAAATAAATGTCATGGGAAAAAATTGAAACTAGTGCAAAAATACTTTATATGCCCAATCCGCCATCTTATACAATGAATTAAAGATGTAACCAAATACGAATACATTATTCAGAATGAACAGATAATATATTAATCTTATATTTAGTAACCGCCTGGTCAGGGTCAGGTGGTTTAAATTAGGCTACTAGCTTGTTTACTTGTACAAACACGAATAATAACTCTGTGAGCAGGATTGAAAAAAAACAGCTTTGCGCACATCTCCAGCTGAGACCAGTTATGAAACGGAGTGATGTAGCTGAGGCTGAGGAACTGTCAGAGCCAGAATGTACAAAACATGCAGTCAATGCTGACATTTCTACGTCTGGAGTCTTTTTCAGTGCTTTCAGGGCCTCCAGTGTTTCTGGGTGGCATATTGGTAGTATTCATGTTAATATATTATAAAACTTTCTGGTTTAGGCGACGCCCTTTTAAGGTTGCGATTCGAATACAGATATTTGGAGATACAGCTACTGGAATTGCATTACACCCCTACTATGTGATGTAATTCGTTGTAATATTAATATCATATAGTTATATTTTGACTCCTTCGCTTTCTCTCTCTTGCTCTCTCACTTGTTCCCTCTCTCTCTCTTTCTCTCTCTCTCTCTCTCTGCAGGGCAGTGTATCTGGTGAGGCACAGAGAGACTCGGCAGCGTTTCGCCATGAAGAAAATCAACAAGCAGAACCTGATCCTGAGGAACCAGATCCAGCAGGCATTTGTGGAGAGAGACATCCTGACCTTTGCCGAGAACCCATTCGTTGTCAGCATGTTCTGCTCCTTTGAGACTCGTAGACACCTCTGCATGGTCATGGAGTATGTGGAGGGTAAGACACACACGCCTTTCTGGTGCTTGGTCCCGTGGAGGTTGAGTAGGTTGTGTAATTATGCTGCACAGTGTGTATTCAGTTTCAAGCTGACGCTGCTGTAGGGCTGAGATTGTGCTCTCAGAGTCAAACCTGAAGGAGACAAGCTTTCGCAACAGCGTACCACGCTTCGCTCTCTCCACTCTCTCTCATTCGCTCTCTCTTTCTTTCTGTCAGTATGCACGGTGTTATGATGACTCGTCAGTGTGTACAGTGACACACTGAGGCTTAAAAAGCTGCTCTGCTGTGTGTGACAGACAGACCAACACGGCTTAGCTCACTACCGTTGGTCACTGATCAAACCAGCATCAGCTCAATGCCTTATAAAGAAAAAGCTGCTTATTGCACCTTTAAGGTAAAAATAGCCATAGAGTGGGCCTAGTTTAGTTAGTTCCAACGCCTAAGTAGGCATTAGTTCTCATCCTGTGACTCCTGATTCACTAAAGTGACCTTTTTATTTAGCGTTTGTACAGCATAAAGGATCACAGGGTATTTCATGTCTTCTGCTAAATGTATCTCCCTTCTTGCTTTGTTCACCAGGAGGAGACTGTGCCACCCTGCTGAAGAACATTGGCGCATTGCCAGTGGAAATGGCTCGAATGTACTTTGCTGAGACCGTCCTGGCTCTGGAGTACATCCACAACTACGGCATCGTACACCGAGACCTCAAACCTGACAAGTGAGTGAGCTCCCTCTACTGGACAGGAGGTTTTACTAAAAACACATTACACGCCTCAACGTTCACATAGGAGTTTAATTCGTAGGAGTTCAATTCTCTTGTCTGTTCTGTGCTTCACTGAATTATATACAGTTTCCATACAGTTTTATTGTTTTATATCTTACAATATTTTATACCAAAAAGCATGATGTATTATCGATACCTTTTAAAGCAGCTAACAATTCAATACAAAACAATTTACAGCTGTGATACTGTACAATTTAATGTGATGTCATTATTGCGTAACTGCTTGTTAACTTAATGTTGGCCTTGAGGCCACGCCTCCTTCATTAGGACTGACACAAACGGGGGCTACTTACAGTCTATGACTGATCTTTGTATCTGCTGCGTCCTCAGTCTGTTGATTACGTCTATGGGACACATTAAACTGACTGACTTCGGCCTCTCTAAGATGGGTCTCATGAGCCTCACCACAAACCTGTACGAAGGCCACATCGAGAAGGATGCTCGTGAGTTCCTGGACAAACAGGTATGAGACAGTCCTGTGGCTGCCATGCTGAAAGTTAGTATGATGATAATCTCCAAATTTTGTTAGAGCACAGTTAGTTAGAGGTGTGCTTCATAGGACTGGCACCCTTTTGAAACAGACAGTATGGAACATAACACCGTGCATGAAGAGAGTGATCTCCTTGTCTCTCTGGCAGGTGTGTGGCACCCCGGAGTACATCGCCCCGGAGGTGATACTGCGGCAGGGTTACGGGAAGCCCGTGGACTGGTGGGCCATGGGAATCATCCTCTATGAGTTTCTGGTAGGATGTGTGCCTTTCTTCGGGGACACACCTGAGGAGCTATTTGGCCAGGTGATCACAGGTGAGTAGAGGTGTGTATCTCCTTCCAAAGATGATGTCACCAATAATAAATCAGGCAACAATTATATAATAATTGTTAGCTGCTTAAAGACAGAAGTAATCCATCCATGTCGGTGGTGTGTCTGTCATGTGGTCCTATGGTGAAATTTGATCATTAAAGAAAAAAATCCTTTCTTAAAAGATCTTGTCTTGCAAACTCATGGTTCCTTTGTCTCACTGGAAACTGAATCACACCTCATGTCCAGACATGTCTGAAGCTTGGTCTGAAATGTTTAGTGCTATGTAACAGCAACAGCACTAAATTTAGCTGCAAGTTTGCTAACAAGATCAGCAGCTTTGCCAACTCGCACGAACAGACGAAAAACAAACAGGGAGTTTATTGGTTAGTTTAAAATAACTGTGTTTTAGTGGAGATGTGGAGCTGTGCCAGATATAGCATGTGCTAGGTTTCTCAATAGAGGTGTTATCTGTGTGTGTGTGTGTGTCTGTGTGTAGACGACATCGCCTGGCCCGAGGGAGATGAAGCGTTGCCTAGCGACGCCCAGAACCTGATTTCCACCTTGTTGCAGACCAACCCACTGGTGCGATTAGGGACAGGTAGGCTGAACTTCTCTCATGGGATGCACGATATGATGGATGGATGCGATGGATGGATGGATGGACAGATGAATGCTGGATTATATAATGCAATGAAAGATGATGAATGAATGAATAGATAGATGCTGTGACGGATGCTGTGCTGGATAGGTGATTGGACAGATGGCTAAACCCATAATGGATGGGTGAACAGATTGTATGGTGGATTAGTGGATGCTATGGTGCATGAATAGATAGGTAGATGGATAAACGGGTGCTATGATGGACAAATAAAGGGATACCATGATGCGTGGATGATTCTATGATGGATGAATGGATAGATGGATAAAATGAATGGATGCTATGATGAATTGATGGGTGATATGATGGCTGGATAGATGGGTGATGGATGGATGATATGATGGGTGGATGGATGAATGGATGGATATGATGAAGGATATGAATGGATGCTATGATGAATGGATGGATGGGTGGGGGATATGATAAATGGAAGGATGGATGATATGATGGATGGATGACTGAATGCTGTGATGGATGGGTGGATGGGTGACATGATAGATGGGTGGATGGATGGATGGAAGTTCTTTTTTAAGTTGCTTTGGATAAGGGAATCTGTTGCATGCTATAAATGTAAATGTATGTAAATTGATGGTTGGATGGATAGATGGATGGATGGACGGATGATATGACAGATCAATGGATGGAAATAAATGTATAGAAGAATTAAAATAAATGGAATAATGACAGGACCGGTATGATGAACACATTAATTACTGATGTTTGCACATTTGATCCTTTCTTCGTAAACAGGAGGAGCGTACGAGGTGAAGCAGCACTCGTTCTTCGCAGATCTGGACTGGAACAGTCTGCTGAGGCAGAAGGCGGAGTTCATCCCTCACCTGGAGTCTGAGGAGGACACCAGCTACTTTGACAGTGAGTCTCCTGCTGTTCACAAAAAAGAAAGGTTGTTGAGATAACGCCTGTTTACAGCTGCTGTACCCTAATTCATGACAGGAATTAACTTGTCTCATAACGTTAAATGTGACTGTAAATGGATAAAAAGTATTGTTGCCAAATTGCTGGTGGTATAAGAGGAATAAATCACTTCAGCATGTGCTGTTATTGGAAAGTAATCAACTTTGGGGTGGTAAAAGTAAATCTGAGCCAGTCGTTAATTATTTTCCTATAACAGCACATCCCAAAGTGATTTATTCTTTAACTGTTTATTCACACTAAACTTTATAAAATGTGTTATTGCATCATCAAATATATGAGACAGTGTCCTGATATGCAAATGCACATTTGTAATTAGAGGGGCGGAGTTTATGGGTTGGGGGTGTTTCCAATTTGCATATTCATAGAATCTGGATTTTACATACCATTTAACAAACATAACAGAATGTATATTTAGGCTTCTATATTATTTCCCTCTCATCATGTCATTCCTTCTATTTATCCGTCTATATGACGCTGTGTCTTTCTCAGCCCGCTCGGAGCGTTACCGGCACGTAAACTCGTACGACGAGGACGACACGAACGACGACGAGCCGGTGGAAATCAGACAGTTCTCCTCTTGCTCTCCACGCTTCAGCAAGGTCAGCGCTGTTCTACCACTTTAATCTTCTCTCGTTCTCTGTCTCACTCCTTCTCTGACTTATGACACTCTCGCGTCTTTCTTTCTCGCGTTCTCACTCTGCACATATTTCTTGCGAATATCACAAGAAGGCGAGATGACAAAACGACGTCTCAAGAATATCTCTCATTTTATTCTCCTGCATTTTTTATCACTTTTCTGTTCCACATTCTCTTTTCTCACCCTCTCTCTCTCTTTTCTCTCTCTCTCTCTCTGTTTTTTCATAAATGTTAACACACCACTTTTATCTCTTCTTTCGTAACCCGATGTCTCTCCTGCCTATTCTCTCACTCTAAATGTGAAGAGGTTCTTATGAGACATCTAGAGTGGAAAGGCTGTAATTAAGAGACCTTGTGGGAGGCACACACACACACACACACACACACACTCGCTCAAACCGTGCTAAACATAAACATAAAAAAAGAATATACAGTATAGTCCATATAGAAAAAGCAGACTTTGAGAAAGTCACTTCCAAATAGACGTATAAAACAGAGATCTGCATCAGCATCACTGTGCCGTGTGAAATCGGTGAAATCGACTCCTACTCAGTTCACACGAGCTCACTTCTGCCAGTATAGACTCTGACAAATAAGGAGGAGTTCATTTAACGCTACAGCGCACAATCCTGAGTGAATTGCATAATGAAACCTCTTGCTGTTTTGGCAAGACTTTTTCATGGAAAGAGAAGCCTGAGAATATTGTTTTGGATTATTTAAAAATCCTTTTCAAAGTACCAAATTTCCCTGACTACAAGCAGGGGCGGATTTAGTGATTTGGGGGCTCTAGGCAAAATATAAGAACGGGGCCGGTTATTTAGCATTAATAATTAAAAATATATATAATTTGCATTTTTAAGGGGCCCTTGGCTTCTGGGGGCCCAAGGCGGTTGCCTGCCTTTGCCTAGTGCTAATGCCACCCCTGACTACAAGGCATGTTTTATCTTTTTTTTTCTGTATATATGTTTTTAACATATATACAGTCAATATATGTTATAATTTTGCATGACTGTAAATGTAATAGGCCAACTGCTGCTTTAATCGTAAAGATGACTCTTATTTACAGTACTGTTTTGGTATTTATTGTTTCATATTATTTTTATTTGGAGGCATTATATGTTTTCAGGTTGTCTGTCTGTCCAAGATTATCATTAGCCTTATATCATAAGAGCGAGCAGTTGGATGTTTGTAGGATTTATATGGCATTATCGTTGTACCCAGCAGATGAACTGATTAGATTTTGGAATTGATCTAAACAGGGTCAAGCTTACAGGAAGATCCGATTTTCTTCAACACTTTCCTTCCTGTCTGAAGTAAATTTTAAAGGTGTTTGAAACATACACATTAGTAACAAGAAGCTCTAGACTTGTTGGCGTCGAGTTCGACTTGGTTTAAAATGTATTTTCTATTTTTATATTTCGTTACATCCTATATTTGTGTACTTTTTTTTAATCTCCTTATGCTTATTTATATATTTTCTTCATATTTTTTTCTAATCCTTTAATTTATCCTTGTTCATTTTATTGCATTATTTTTATCATTTAATTTTTACTTCTTGATTGTACAGCACAAGTTTGAAAAATTCTCTATATAAATAAATCTAAGCAGACAGAATATAAGATAAGTCTTGAAAATGTTTGCTTCCAAACAAACCACTGAACTGAAGTTAAATCATGGTACATGCTCAGAACATTACCAAAAATTTGCCAGAATGCACACACCTGGCCCTCACAGTGCCTGAGATTATAGCAGGTAAAGCAGGAATGCTAGCTTGAAAAATAAAGCTGATTATATGGACTACTTGCACTCTGCATGCTGCTTGAGCTCAGGCCAAGAACGACTATAATTTTTACCTTGGTTGCTAGAGCACACTCCCACACACTCTCACACACACTCACACACACACACTTGTGCTGTAGCAAACATTCATAACCTCAAGTTGCACTTAAAGTAAGAACACATTTGCAAGTCACTGCAGCTGCATTTATATCACAGGAAAGATCTCCTATGAGGATAAAGAGCTTTGTGTGGCAAGATTTGATACAGCACAGCACAGAAATCTCTTCTGATGGCAAGATGAAGCTTGTAATCAAAAACAAAACCATAAAAACACAAAGTACTCCCTTCCATTAGCCATTTCTAAACTGAAACACAATCATTTTAGAGTTAGTGTAGTCATTAGGTGCTCTTATGCACAGAGAGTTACATTAGCTGTGACAAAGCAGTAGGCAAACGTTGATTTACTACGTATACGCACGACACAGAGCCATGATTTCAGTGGCAAGCTACAAGGCAACAGCGTGACATGTAAACTGATATTTAAGAGCTTTTATGCAATGCACATGATTGGCTCCACATGACATGACTCCACATGACTTGACCGGTCTTGATTTCTCAGACCGGTCCATGTGGTCCGAAGTTTTTTCTGTTCCCCAATAACAATTTTAGTTCCCATCTGCAATTACTTACTGTTTGAAATGCAAAACAGTGGTTTTATTTTATCCTGTCATATACGACCTCTCAATAAATATGTATAGAGACATTACTAAGCAAAATAAAGCTTGGAAGGAAGTAGCAGAGATCATTACTGCCTCTGGTGAGTGTGTTGGTAGCACAGTTAGCTTTTCTGCCAAGGAAGCCTAGCACGTAACATGTCAATCAAATGCAAAAACATTTTAAAGAAAAGTGGTGTGTATAAATCATAGAGGGGGCTGTAGGCTATACATTTTGGCTACTACGCTGGACAGGCCACGCCCACAAGTGATAACAATAGTGCTGTATGAGTAATTATAAATAAACTATGAAGCCAGTACAGATAAAGTCAGTAAAAATGACATAGTCATGCCTCTGTAGAGTTGTCTTTAATGTAAAGTAGCACAGAGCACATGCAGTGTGTGTGGTTGCTCTTTAAGGTGTAAGTAGGCGTGTACTCATGGAGTCAGAACTGCTCTGGTTTGTTTCTTAGGTGTACAGCAGCATGGAGCACCTGTCTCAGCTGGAGCAGAAAGCCCCGGTGGTGACCCGGCGAGAGCATAAGGGACGTCGCGAGGACAAAATGGCTAAGAGAGAGAGCCTCGGCAGCTTCAGCAAGAGCTGGAGAACCAGCTCACCAGAGATGTAAGTGCTTGTGTGTGTGTGTGTGTGTGTGTGTGTGTGTGTGTGTGAGGCTGTGTGTTTAAGTAGGTGGGGCTAAGCTTGGGGAAAGCCTGCATAAAACCAGCGGAAAACGTTGGGTGACTCGTAAATGACCTAGCAAGTGAAAGCTAACCTGGCAAGCATTGCCTACTATGATAACTCCATGATTGGGTCACTTTGTGCATGGAGTTGAACATTCTTGATTATATGTGCAATGTTCTTCCTCTTTGTAGGAAGCGTCTTTCGTGTTCCGAGTCTCTGTACATGGAGGGAGATTCCAGTCCTCCTTTAGGTGCCAGGCGACGCTTTTCTGCACTGATGGACACACACCGCTTTGCCTCGCCTCTAGAGGGCGATGGAGAGACACAGCCTCAACAGCCTGGGGCTAAAAGCAGGGGGTCGTCAGTAGAGGGCACCACTGCACCCTCGTCACCCAGTGCTAGTGAACAGAGCACATCTGTAAAGGAGGTGTCTGGAGTGAGCGTGGGAGGTGAGGAGAGGGAAAATGCCTGTACTGTCACCATTAACACTGAAGCGTAGTTATTATAATGATATAAATTAGTATAGGTGGTATTTGAGTCATATCTGTTTGCAGATAAACCAGACAGACCCAGTGAGGTATCAGCACCACAACCCATTCCATCAGCGACAGCAGCAGTAGTACCGGTTTTCCGCGATGTGGTTGCCATGGGCGACTCCCCCAGCCAACGGGCCACCAATGACCTGGTTCTAAGGCGAGCGCGTCACCAGCAGCTCTCCGGAGATGGTGAGAAACGAACCACACGTGCTGGCAGCAAGGTCATCAAATCTGCCTCGGCTACGGCGCTGTCTGTCATTATTCCAGCAGGTACATTATTTATCTAAGAACTCATAGCTGAATTTGTATTTACTGATAATTGTATGATTTCCTAATCCTCTGGTACCATCTGTTTTTCTTTTCCTCTGTAGTTGAGCAGCATGCTAGCTCTCCTCTGGCCAGCCCAATGTCCCCTCGCTCGGTCTCGTCCAACCCGTCATCGCGAGACTCATCCCCAAGCCGAGACTATGGCCCTGCAGTTAGCATACTCCGCTCACCCATCACCATTCAGCGCTCGGGCAAGAAGTATGGCTTCACACTGCGTGCCATCCGCGTCTACATGGGGGACAGTGACGTCTACAGCGTACACCACATGATCTGGGTAAGGATCTGGGATCAATGACCATAAAAAGGCATGTAAAGCACACAGTTTACTATTCCATATATTAGTGCAACAAAATGTAGTCAAAATGTGCAGTCTTTTTAGATTAGGCATTCATTTAATGGCCTAGTGATGTTTTGTTTTCTCACAAAAATACTGTCACCTTTTTAAAGAAGCTACTTGTGACTATAAAAATCTCTTTCTGTACATTTTTAGCACGTAGAAGAAGGCGGTCCGGCTCAGGATGCAGGGATGTGTGCTGGTGACCTTATCACACATGTCAACGGAGAATCTGTCCATGGATTGGTCCATACAGAAGTGGTAGAGCTCATTCTCAAGGTGAGGACAGTATTCTTCAGTTAATACTGTTTAACGTTTAACCCATAAAATATTTTGGGGCATTCAGTTCCTTAAAGTAATCAGACATTTTCCTGCAAAGCAACCGATAACCATCTACAGAAACAGCTTATGGGCATAATGGCTACTCAAGTAGAATCCATGACCTTACGAGATGTATCTCAATTCTCTTACTGCGGATCTTAAGTAGCACTCTGAGAATCTTACTACTAAGATTGTTTTTTTCTATGACTTCAGAGTGGTAATAAGGTGACTGTGACCACCACTCCTTTTGAGAACACGTCGATCAAAGTGGGTCCTGCTCGCAGATCCAGCTACAAATCCAAGATGGCCAGACGCAGCAAAAGAACAGTCAAAGAGGGACAGGAAAGGTAACTTCTTAGCCGTATTTTTAAAAAATAGTTAAAGAGTGATATATAATATTGGCCAAAATTACATGGTATTATAATTGAAATATTGTTATTTTTCACTCTTTCTCTCGCTCCACAGTAAGAAGCGAAGCTCTCTGTTCCGCCAGATAACCAAGCAGTCAAATCTTCTGCACACTAGCCGTAGTCTGTCATCTTTAAACCGCTCGCTGTCCTCTAGTGAGAGTCTGCCGGGTTCTCCTACGCACAGCCTGTCTGCTCGGTCACCCACTCAAAGCTACCGTTCCAGTCCTGACTCCTCTTACCTAGGTGAGTAGGTTAAGTGTGTAAAATAGGATGTCTTCATTAACATAGCTAAGTTGAGCAAGATAATTTAGATGAACAGTTGTAATGTTATCCTGCTTGCTTGTTCATTTCAGGTGCCTCTTCTCAGAGCAGCTCTCCAGCCTCCAGCACACCAAATTCTCCTGCTGCCTCCCAGCACATGCGCCCCAGCTCTCTCCATGGCCTGTCCCCTAAACTGCACCGTCAGTACCCGCTCAGCCCGTTGCAAATCCGCCGGCAACATACCTCTGTCCCCTCTTGCGCATACGCCATCCCCTACTCAGTCTTCACCACCGTCCTTGTCAGGTCACACTGTTGGAAGTTCCAATATGACCCAGAGCTTCCCTGTTAAGCTTCACTCATCTCCTCCTATTACAAGGCCCAGGCCCAAGAGTGCCGAACCACCCCGGTCTCCGCTTCTCAAGCGGGTGCAGTCGGCAGAGAAGCTTGGGTCACCTCTGTCCTCTTCTTCGTCTTCGGGAGACAAGAAAGGCGGAATTGGGGCAATGAGGAAGCACAGTCTGGAAGTTGGCCATTCAGAATATCGTAAGGAAGGCTTCCACTGTGAGCTGGGTCTCCAAAGCTTGTTGGAAACAGAAGGGGAGACTCTGGCCTCGACTTCTGCAACAACCCCATCACCTACCCAGCCCACAGTTCCATCACCCCTGGAGACAGGTGTTTTTAAGCCAGTAAGGAAGCTGGGCAGGCAGGAATCTCCACTGAGTAGAGATGCTTTGCTTGCTGGAAGAGTGAAGGAAAAGGACAATGGCAGGGTGAAGTCTGGTGATTTAACTCAGGGAAGTGACAGTAAACTAGCAATAGTCTTGGAGAAGTCACCCCCTGCCACTGAGGCTCAACAGGATACCATGAGCAAGAAAGTCCCAGATGATAAGTCAAGTCACATAAGATCTCCATTTGTTGATGTGTCTCAGCAATCACCATCCACATCAAGAGATGCTAGCACAGCCAAACTTGAAACTAGTCAGCCTGTTGTGACCAAACCTTCACCCGTTGCACCAGAGTCTAAACTTAGTGTAGCTCCGTCAGTTCCATCATCTCTTACCACTTTGTCCACCACTGCTACAAAAACCACAGATCTTACCTTCCCAAGTGTTTGTGTAGGAGGCACAAGTCAAATTTGTGACACAAAACCCCCAAGCATGATTGTCCAAAGCCAGACACCAGGGACTGCCAAAGCTCACCAGACTTCCATCAGTGTCATCAAGGACTTGCAAGGAAAAGAGGCTGACAAGAAAGCAGAAATGAAAGAAGTGAAACAGGACACAGGAAAGACTATCAGCGCTGTCAAGTCTGGTGTACCGTGCAGTGGCCCTGTAAAGGGAGCTCCACTCCCTGACAAAGTGTCAGTCCCAGCGACAACCACAGAAGTATCCAGAGTTATCAAGGGACCATCAGATGGAGACACTCTTAAAAAGTCAGGTACAGAGACCCATGGTAGGACTCCAGATATGAGAGTGAGACCTGGCTTACCTCCATCCAAGGGGGTTGTTCCACCCTTCCCACCCCAGGTCCAGTCTCCTTCTCTGGGCAAGCTACGACAGGACAAGGGTCTTTCTCCGGTCAACTGCTACCGAGGCACCTTGGACTGGGAAGACAAATGTCTCTTGGAGGTTGTTGAGGAGCATTCTCCTTCTCCTACACCGTCCCCTACTGGAGCCACTCCTAGCTTGTCAAAATCACCTCTCCAACCCGTTGTTACTCAATCCTTGTCCCCTGGTGACAAAAGTGGCTCGACTAGTGTGTCTAAACCTGGGCAAGAACCAGCCAAAAGGTTAATCCAGGAGGTGGCAAAGGGCAAGGAAGCTGTTAAATCAGCAGAGGAAACCAAGGCTATTGCACAAGGAAAGACTGAGGTTTCAGGTGGGAGTAGCCCAAACTTAAAAGTAGCAACACCGAGCCCTACCGGCACAATACCACAGAAAAAGAATGAGAGCAAGAAGAATGGCTTGTGACATTTCAGCACAGTCTGATTTTGCCTTTATTGGAAATTTAGCACTTAAACACATCAGGACATTCCAAGTGGAAAATATTAAGATCAAGCAAGACAAACATAATGACGAGACAAAACAAATAGTGCAAAGATTCTTCTGATAATGGTTTATTTATTGTATATAAAAAAGATAGTAGATGTATTACAGGTATGTGTTTGTAGAGAATGACTGAGTGTTGCTTGAGTGGCAAGGTTAAAAAGAAAGTGCGAAGTGCTTTAACAGATCAAACAATGCTGAAAACTGTGAATGCCAATTCATTGCTGAAGCGAAATGGTAAAAAAAATGGTTTCTTCCTGAGACATTCACTAAACAAACAACACTGCAAGGATGGATCTTATTTGGTATACGTACGAAAGAGTTATTTCTCTTGAGTTCCTCTATGTGTGATTAGCATGCCGTCCAGTGATTACGCAGCTAGCGCTCAAACTGCCTGTGACTTCTTTTTAAGCTATGTAGGTGGAGGGATAAGTAGGACCAAAATAAGAAAAATAAACCTGAGAGATTTCATTTTCTGTAAGCCCGTAAACCAATGGAAGATTTTTAAGGGGGAAAGCCTTAAATTAAGATGGTTTTGAATTATCCTGCACTGCATGAGTGACCGTAGCCTTCTTATCAGGTGCCAACAGGAGGCCTAGCATAGTAGCCCAGTGACAGCTTCCTCCATCGCAGCTTAGACAGCGCTGATATAATCGCTGACTTGGGCTAATTTTAATACCATTTGTGGGCTTTGTATCCGCTCTGTTAAACAGGTGCCTTTCAGCTGGGTTGGCCGAGAAACGTTTATGAGGGCTGTCAGGATGGATAAAGGGGAAAGGTATTAGTGAAAAAGCAATGTTTTGCACATGCTGGTTAGGAAACATGGGTTTAAATGTATTTAGCAGAGCAGAAAGTGTAGAGGGTCAAACTGGCTGAAGTAAAAAATACACAATTTCAGTTCCATTTTATAGGCAAGGGCATTTTGCTGATGCTGAAATACTTGAAGTATTGCAACACATTTCAATATATTGTGGAAATCATTCATTAAAAAAAAAAAAAAAAAAAAATCAGCTTTTGCTTCCAAACACACATCTTGGTGTATGAGTTAACTTTATTATCACATTTAATCCTTTGATTAAGATTTAGGATGTCACATAATTCAGTGACGTCAGGATGTCACAAAGTTTGGCATATGATGCATCCAATTTTAAAATGAGACATTCCCAATATGTAATAACTTTTCCTTTAAAAAAAAAAAAAAAAAAGGTGGTACTAGGTAAAATATGCAGAAATGGTTCGTCTTTGTTGTTCAGTGGATAGAGCTATGATGTGTAGATCTATGACAATAATGTTTGGGCGTAAAACACAGAGTACAGTTTATAATTCTTCATGTATTATAAGTATCACAGTCGATCTAGCAGTGTAGTTTCCCTTGGAGTCTGTCTCTGTATTTTTTGTGGTCTTAGTAAAGAGAGGCCTAAACACCAACATGTTTAATTTATAACATCATTTTGTCATTAGCTGTGCTGTTTACTACATTAGTGTGATGAATATTCATAAATATGCAGCCATAAAAAAAAAAATCCCTTTACAGTGCAAGTAGGAATACGTTGCCATCTGGTGGCTAAACAGCACCTTGTCATTATTTTTGCACTTGGGTTGATTTTAAAAGATCCTAAATCCCTCTGCTGCCTGGGAAGTGCAATGAAAACAGAAGTTTCTCCATCCTCTTCAGTCAACCCTGCCTACTCTGTTGTAACTCTGTACGCCTGCCTCATAGGTTTGACTTTTAAAGAAAAGTGACACACCTGAGCAGCTTTGCTTTGCCTAAAGAAAGCTAAAGAAAATGAAAAATGCAAAAACAGAAGCCTGAAACGAAGAAACTAGCGACATCAGTTGCACATCAGTTGCAGCTGACAGTTTTATTAATGTGTCTTTGAAATCGTTTGATCATTACAGATCTAGAACCATGTTGAAAAATTACAAGGTGCACCTTTAAGAGTGATGAAGTAGGAGTCATTGCTTTCAGTTTGCTAATAGGATTAGTAGATATTGATCATGTGCTCGCTCATCCGAGAGCCGGATTCCTGATTGGGGTATTGATCTTGAATTTCTGGTGTCCAGGAGCCTGATTACTGGACTGATGTGTTTTAGGGAGACGAGTATTGATTTTTAGGGGTGAAGTCTACAAGGCTGTGCGTGTATGTGTGTGTGTGTGTGTGTGTGTGTTTGTAAAGCCTGTCAGGTCACGAGTGCTAATCAACAGCCTGCTCTTTCCATCGTCACAACCCTGTTCGTTTGGAATGAAGCTGATTACTGATGCTAAATCATAAGCTGAGTGACGTCTGTATGTTGCATACTACACTACCAGGTTTTTAAACTATTTTCTCCTCACTCTGTGAACTGTAGCATGCTATGGTCTATATGTATACTGATATATCAAACAGCGATCTGTCTCGCTCGTTAAACAGTACCTCAGTTGACGACCTGCACCTGGAATTCATAAAGCATCTTGGTGATCTATAGGAGCCGGAAACATTGTAGGTCCACTTTTGAACAAAGTGGAACTGGTGTACATAACTAAAGGACAGCATAGAAGTGGCGAATACTCGTACTTTTTAACAAAGTTGTTAAACATCAGAGAGTCAGAGAGCAAAGGGTCTTTGGGTTCAAGGGTTAAAGCAAACATTCAGACAAAAATCAAATGTATGCAGTTTTTCACTTTACTCCAAATGGAGTCGTGTTTGGTGTCTAAAGTTTGCTTCTTTCTTTTTGCACTTGAGCTACGAGGTTAATGTAGCTAAGATGTAATGGAAGTCAGTCTCATTTACAGTTACAGTGTTTATAAGTATCCAGGACGACTTACAGAAAACATATCCTCATGCTAGTTCAATAGATTAAAAACCCTTTGGGGGAGAGAGAGAGAGAGAGAGAGAGAGAGAGGTAGTACAGGAAGAAAACCCACAAGTCAAAGGTTCACAGTTCCACATTCCCCGGTTTGATCCTAAGCTCGAGTCTATGTGGAGTTTCTTTGCATGTTCTTCCCGTGTGCCCATGTGGGTTTCCTCTGGGTTTGCTGGTTTACTCCCAAAAACATGCCGTTATATTGAACTGGCTAAATTGTCCCTAGATGTGAACATGTGTGTGTGTGTGTCTGTGTGTGTGCATGATGCTCCCCGATGAAGTGGCGGCCCATTCAGGGTGCGTTCTCGCTTCACTCCCATTGTCCCCAGGATAGACTCCACATAAATTGCTTACTGAAAATGAGTGAGTCCGGCAGATTTTCCCACACAGTCCTAGGCCAGGCTTGCTTGCTGTGAGGGAATTTGTTCTTCTCATACAAATTTCATGCCCCTATCAGATCTCCTCTTACCTTCCTAGCTGTAGTGTATTTTAGCCTGCTGTGTGATGGAAAAAAAAAAAAAAAAAGATGGCTGCCACCATAACGTTCCAGTGCTCAGTTACACAGCGAAGTCCTACTGTGTCTTAAACCACTTCTGCAAGTCTGTGTGACATCACTGAACATCTGGACATGGGTTTGAGGCAGAGCTTAACACCATATCAGACTAAGGAAATATTTAAAATTAAACAAGCAAACGATGGACACCAAAACTTTTCGAAGGGGAGGAGCTTGTTTCAGTTTTACTTGTTTAAACGCTCGATTTAAACACAATTTTCTGGTGATGAGCGCAGAACCTTGGGGGATGCCGTAGATGTGTATTTAAGGTTAAACCTAAAACGTTGTCTGTACGCAAAGCCTTAATCATATCCACATTTTTCAATTTTAAACGTATTCTCAAGTCCACTGATGCCTCCTTTCTGAAGAGTGGGGTCACGTATTCAGAGCTTTTAAAAATGATTTGCATAATGCTAACTGACACTATGTGATTTAATTGAAGAAACGTTAGTATTTTGAGGCAAAGTATTCCTTATTTGGGATAATAATAATAACGCCAGTGAAGGATTTCAGTCTGTTCTATAGCCACGTGATGGAAAAGATCCCAGGTCATGAGACTCATTACAGCTGGAACCCAAACTCATGACACGTACGTAACACACGTCTTTTGACTGTTGTCACTTTTATCACGTGACTGTTATAGTATCAAATCATGAAATTTAAAAAAAAAAAAACATTTTGTAATGTTTTCTGTTCCACTTTATAGCCTAGTTTCTTATTCCTGATGTAAAATGATGAATTTGATGAATCACGTCCTGGCTCGTTCCAAGTAAATAACGGCGTTCACTCCCGACTCCTGAAACATAATCAGTTCCTGTGCATTGTTTGCGATTTCTCTGTGGATTTGTTTATTTATTTATTTACTTATTTTTACGATTCTGTGATCTTCTGCGAATGCACTTTATTTTACGTCAGAATGGATCTTCTTTTACATGGACGTATACTATGTACTGTATTCATTTACCACGTAGAGAAATGTACACTGAAATGCAGATATTCTGTGTTTAACGTGAATGTTTTAGAGAGGAAAATAAAGGAACAATCATTTATTATGTACCAATTATTTACTTGCACTGTCAGCTTGTCCATAACTCATTCACACTGTTATTTATTTATTTATTTATTTATCTATCTGTCTATCTATCTATCTATCTATCTATCTGCAGCACTTTTGATTATCACGAGATGCAGACATGCCGCTTGTTTATGTAACCAAATAAATAAACTGATATTGATTAGAAGATATTTTTTATGCATTTAGAGTAAACGTGTAGTATTTTATGGCTCCTACCATTAGGCTACTAAAAACATGTACTAGTGATTTGTTTATCCGATTATTCAGCACTCAAGTGGATCTAATTCCAGCTTTGGAAATGAAGAACAACAAACAGGAAATCTTTACTGCATATATTTTCTATATACTGCATATATTACCTTTGTAAGAAAAAAATGATGAGGATGTCGAAGATCTCAATGAAGAATAACTTTATTGCAGCGTAGCAGTGACAAAGTACATGAAGCACTTCGGATTCATCGGAGTCAAAATGAACCTCAAACAGAATCAGCTCAGACATTTTATACTGTTTTTTTAAGCCAGTGTTTCCTGGCTGTAATGTAAATGAAGTCTCGCTCTAAATGCAAATTAAGGATAACAGTTGAAGTGATCACTTTCCGTTCTCATATTACTGATGTCTTTACAGATGTGACCACCCAAATGATACGATGTGATACGATCGTCTAGACAGATGTCTTTCTGAATGATAAATACAGTCACGTACCGCTGTGTTCAGGGACGGTTCTTGATGTCCCATGCAAGAATTGATTGAATGTCACTTCAGGTGGTATTATCCACATAATGCTGAGACTGAGATGAATTGTCCCGATGATAATTAAGCCTTTTTTGGGGGGTTGAGCTGGTTCTAACATCTTCCGTGGAATGAAATCTGCTTAGAAGCAGTCTGTAATTTCTTACACCTTATATATCAAGAGCCTTCCAGAATCTGGATCCGGATCCACCGTGACCCTGACCAGTGATTAAGCAGATACTGAAGATGGACAAATGAATGAACGAATGAATGAATAAAGTTTCAGTAAAAGTTTCTTCAAATGAAGTCAAATAAATCATTCAAAAAATTCAACCAATTAGACAAGCTAAGAGATTTCCTTTTAGTTACTGACATTAAGATTGCTAGGGTTAGGCTTGGATTAGGTGTTAGAGTTAGGCAAAGGTTAAGATTATGCTAGGTTTAGAATTGGGCTAGTTAGGACAGGGTAATGATTGGGTTAGAGCACAGGTTCCCAAACCTAACCTGTCCTGGAGAAGCCCCCTGTCCTGCACATTTTAATAAACATTTAAACATGAAAATATGCAGAACGGAGGATTCTCAGGGACCCGGACTGGGACCCTGTGGTTTGGGGTTGGGCAAGGTGTAGGGTTACGGTTTGACGGGGGTTAATTTTGGGCTAGGGGTAGCTTTGGGGTTAGGTGTAGTTGTAGGCATTAGGTACTGTAATACAGATAATGACAGTGGTGCAGTGGGTATCGTTGCCGCCTCACAGCTCCAGGGTGACAGATTGGATCCTGAGCTCAGGTTACCGTAAGTGTGGAGTTTCACATGTTCTCCCCGTGTCCGCGTTGGTTTCCTTACGATCTCCAGTTTCTTCTCACTGTCCACAAACATGCTAGTAGGTGGACTGGCTATGATAAATTACCCCTAGGTGTGTGTGTGTGTGTTGGGAAGTGTACTCCAGTGTAAACCAGCCAATTTGAAATCTGATGCAGATTTTTTTAATGGATTACACCACAGTCATAATGAGGGAACATAGCATCTGATCGTTTCAGTTTAGCATCTGATCGTTTCAGTTTAGCATCTGATTGTTTCAGCTTAGCGTCCGATCATTTCAGCTTAGCATCCGATCATTTCAGCTTAGCGTCCGATCATTTCAGCTTAGCATCCGATCATTTCAGCTTAGTGTCCGATCGTTTCAGCTTAGTGTCTGATCGTTTCAGCTTAGCATCTGATCGTTTCAGCTTAGTGTCTGATCGTTTCAGCTTAGTGTCCGATCGTTTCAGCTTAGTGTCTGATCGTTTCAGCTTAGCATCTGATCGTTTCAGCTTAGTGTCCGATCGTTTCAGCTTAGCATCTGATCGTTTCAGCTTAGTGTCCGATCGTTTCAGCTTAGTGTCTGATCGTTTCAGCTTAGCATCTGATCGTTTCAGCTTAGCGTCCGATCGTTTCAGCTTAGCGTCCGATCGTTTCAGTTTAGCGTTTGATCGTTTCAGTTTAGCGTCCGATCGTTTCATTTTAGTGTCCAATCGTTTCAGCTTAGTGTCTGATCGTTTCAGCTTAGCGTCTGATCGTTTGAGCTTAGCGTCCGATCGTTTCTGTTTAGCGTCCGATCGTTTCAGTTTAGCGTCCGATCGTTTCAGCTTAGCGTCCGATCATTTCATTTTAGTGTCTGATCGTTTCAGCTTAGCGTCCGATCGTTTCATTTTAGTGTCTGATCGTTTCAGTTTAGCATCCCATCAAGTTCATCAC